>NC_087343.1:68092878-68395909 GCF_030014295.1 Loxodonta africana
TTCCAAAAAAACACTGACTCAAAAAGGAAGCAAGGCTAGGGCTTATATGGGTTCAGTGGAGACAAAAGGGTAATGAGTATTTACTTCTTTCAAGGGGCGGGTGCTTCTCAGAATGGCGATGCATGTTAATTAGGTTGCACGTGCTTCTGGAATCCAAAATGGAACACACCAATATTCAACATGGAGTCCGCTCAGCAGCCCTTGGCATCACTTATTATGGGATATAGAGCAAGTACACTGAAGTTTGGCACTACATCACCATCTTTGGAGAGCTTAGGAAGGTTAAAAAGCAATCACACTTTGTTCTTCTGTGCATTCGGGAGACTGTAAAGGGGGAAGGGACTAGAAAAACACTAAGGAGAAGATAGTAATTCACAGGTTGTTTCAACCTTATGTCATGTTGACAGGGTCCAGTTCCTGTTTACCCAACTTCTAGATGGTAATCTTTTAACAGCTCTTTTGTTCTGCTAGCACAGTTAACTCTATCTGTCTCAGTGCTAACTAGGGATGAAATTTAAATATTCTGATTACAGTTAGATGAATTATCTGCTGTTCCACTGGCTTTTTTCCATTACATGAAAGAAGAATTGTGAAGGACTATATTTTTTTTTGTAAAGGCGAGACAACAGAGACTTCTTAAAATAAGAAATAAACACAAAGGCATAGCAAGTTTCTACATATAAGAGATGATTAATGGTGCTAGGAAAACCTTTATTATCCCACATCTGCCCTTTGAAACTACCTCAATTTCCTGTGTGTCTAACCTCATTCCTATGGCCTAGGAGGATAGGGGGACACATCATTTTCCTGTCCCAGGTTTCTACTGGTCCATAAAATAGGAATCTCTGACTTCTTGCATGTAACAGATAGAAGTACCCAAACTTCCTTCTCACTTGTTTTTCCTTTTGTGAGAAACACTGAATTGTTTAACTGATGAGATAGTAAGAATGTGATGTCTTAGTTATCTAGTGCTGCTATAGCAGAAATACTACAAGTAGATGGCTTCAACAAAAAGAAATTTATTCTCTCATAGTCTAGTAGGCTACATGTACAAATTCACGGCATCACCTCCAGGGCAAGGCTTTCTTTGTCAGCTCTGGAGGAAGGTTCTTGTCACCAATCTTCCCCTGGGCTAGGATTTTCTCCGCACGGGAACCCCGGGTCCAAAGGATGGATTCTGCTCCCAGTGCTGCTTTCTTGATGGTATGAGATTCCCCCTCTCTGCAGTGCAGGCCACGCCCCAGGGAAACACCCTATACATTGGATCAGGGATGTGACCTAGGTAAGGGTGTTACAATCCCACCTTAATCCTCTTTAACATAAAATTACAATCACAAAATGGAGGACAACCACATAGTACTGGGAATCATGACCTAACCAAGTTGACACATATTTTGGGGGGACACGATTCAATCCATGACATATGACTTCCATTGATTCTAGTTTCTCTATTGTGTGTGGTTCTATGCTAAAGGTATTTATGTATGTATGGCCTATTACTCCTTGTCCCTACTCTTGGAAGGTATGAGACAAGCAGAGGTACTCCACGCAGCTGGGTGGTAAGTGCCTTCTCTGCACACTGATGCTCCCCTCAGATAGGTCCCAAGGTCTGAAGTCAGTGGTGTGGTGGGAGGCATGGTGAGGAGGAAATTCATTTTACCCCTGGATTCAAGCCAAATTCTCTAGTTCATCTCTATTCACAATAAAGTGAATATTTGTATCCTATTTACACCTATGTGTATTTTTTAATTGGTCTAGTACATTATTAATTTTCTTCCTCAAACCCCAACAAGGAGACTTTACTTTTAATAAATCTGTTATGTGGGAAGAGTGGCTTATTAATCTCAAGCATGCCATTAATTCCTTGGTTTGAAAGGGTATGTCAGTTTTCCCCCAGATAACAGGGTGCAGGTGGCCTGCAGGTAACCTACTAGTAAAGCAGAAAGAAAGGGAAAGCTGAGAGCTTCCAGTGCTGTGTAGGGCACACTGAGCAGTAGGGGCATCAGATGTCCTGAGGTGGAGGATAGAGGAGAGTTACACACTACCCAAACAATAAATAAATAAAAATTTGAGCTGATAATTTATGTCCCTCTAAAGTATTCCCTTTACCGAACTTAGTTAGGTTTATGCAGAGAGTAGGTATTATTCTAACCATTTTTATAGAAGAAGAACTTGAGGATTAGAGAAATTAAGTAGTTTGCCTAAAGTTACAGTTAAGCCATAGTAAAGCCATGATTCAAGTATCAATTAATCAATCCAGCCCTCTCCTCTCCAGGATGTCATGCCACTGTCTTCCTTTAATACTCCATTGTGATTGCCTGTTTCCCAAATCAGCAAAGGTTTCTAATCTCTTTCTCTTAAGAAATACACAATAAAATAAAAGTATGGCTTGTCTCAGGCCTTGTGTAGGTTGGAACATGAGGTAGTTAATTAAGTTGAACTAAGGGGTGACAAGAACTATTGACACTACTGGAAACTTATCTAACAAGATGTTTAGTTGAGACTCTCTGCCTCAATGTTGGCTGGAACTTGATGACAGTGGTGCCACCCCATACCTCATATACACACATCCCAAGTGAGGTGCTTGGCCTCCCATGCAGGACTTGCAAGAGTTGGCTAAAAATTGGTTTTTTCACCCTTAACCCCTCACTTGTACACCTCAAGGTTATAAAAGAGCTGGAGTTGAAGATGTTCAAATTGGAGGATTTCTTTGGGAAAAGTTATTGGTATTCTGTGAGTCTACCTGCACCCTAGTGGAAGAGTCCAGGTATAGTTGGAGAGGAGATAGAAGGGAAGGGGAGAGAAAGTAATCAATGACTGTCTTCCCCACTGCAGGCTGCAGAGCCCAAAGCAAACTCAGGCTTGGAAAGAGGTGAAGTTTTTACTGAAAAGGAAGATGTGTTGATTAATGTATTGGATTATTAATCACTAAATTGAAACTGTCCTTGGGAATAAAGTGACTGGATAATTTTTTATTATCTCAGTGTGCCAATTTACTGGCAGGAGATTTGGAGGGCAGGAAGACAAAAAGCTTGAAATACTTATTCACCTTTCTTTCCCTTTGCCAGTTGCCTAGGTTGACTGTGGTCCTTTACTGAGGGCCAGGTCTCCTTTTTGCAGCTCTCTACATACAGCTCCTCTTGCAAGGCAACAGCATCTTCCCCTTGCCTTTTAGATATAGAAGTAATAATTGTTCTTTACTGTTGCCAGCCCCAGGATACTGTACTATCCATTGGTTTCCTATATCCTCACACATCTGAAAACTGCATATCTATCGACAGTCCTCAGTTACCCAATTGGAGTGTGCCATTTGTTCCCTGCCAAGACCCTGACTGACACTGTAAGACAATTCATGGTATCTGCAGAAAAGTGAGAGAATTAATATCTTAAGCCAGACAGCAATCTATAGGTAATGTTTATAGGTAATGTTTTTGTGTATTAACACATGCTAAATCTGCAGGGAAGCAGGTATGTGTAGAAGAACACAAAAGATTAGGAGAATTTTACCAGACAGAATTTTCTGGTGGAAATCTGTCGGTGTAAGATAATATCCTAAGTGAGTTTTCTAGCTTAGCTAGAATAAAAATTCTCAATGTTGTGCAGGATCAGAAAAGGATCAAGAAGAGGGAAGCCATGACCTTATCAAGAATTAACTCACTCAGAAGAACCTGCCCACAGCCAGGGCCAGGTAGACAGGAAGAGTGCTGATCAACCAAGCTGACCTAGAAAACATTTCTCCCCCCTAGAAAATCCCCAAAGTAAATAAATAAAAAAAAAAAAACACACTGCAAGCAGAGAAAGCAGAGAAATTCATTTTAGCTGGGATTCAAGTTCAAAGGGTAAAACTGACTCCTATAATATATACAAAAATCTGAAAGGCATTGATAGAATTTTTTCTAAGTTAATCACTTGCAGATACGCTCTCTATATTATAGATCTGTAAACCCCAGGGTAATTCCTAGAATTGTAACACTTTAGAGTTGAAAGGGTCTTTAGAGGTGGTATAGTCAAGCCTCCTCAATCAACAAAGGAACCTCTTCTATTAAAACCTTACAGAAGACAGCCCCAAATGGTGGCTTAGTCAGATACACCATGCCAACTCTTACTGCAAAGACCTAATAAATAAAGTGAAACTTACAGATGAAAACTCTCAGCATCAAATGGTAGGATAAAGAATTATATCAAACACTGATTGAAAGGAGAAACTGAAAAAAAAACTGAGAACAAGAAGGGATACAGAGCAGAGGTGACCTGCCAGCTGGCCTAGAACAGCTTGGCCGTATGGAGACAAAGCCAGCAGTGATCCTGGGTGAGAAGCACAGGTAGACAACTTCACAGAATTTCCAGTAGGAGACAGCAAAACTGTGTAGACATACACAGAGTGAAACAAGCTGAGCAGACATGAACCAGATCTGAGGAGGTAAAGTAAAGAAAGGAGAGCAAGAGTTCCAGGGATCCTAGAGTTCACAGAGCAGGTAGGAAACCCAGATCCAGAGACATGACTACTCACCAGCAGTGGTCCCTGACATTAGGGTGAGTTGGTGCACACAGAGTATTACATCCATAGAGTGTCAGCAGGAGGTCCTCTACCTAACCAAACTCTGGGCAGCCACGCCCCTTGCACTGGGTCAGGGCCATGGCAGCCTGGGGAAAGGGAGCAGTTATTAAAGGTAGACAGAAGAATTCCCAGCACACCCATTTTTCTGGAAAATGTGGGGAATTTGTTTTCAGCTAGAGCCCCTTGGCCCCCAGAGCAAACAGTGATTTCACCAGAGGATACAACAGACAGGATATTCTGATCAGAATCTGCAGCCAGAGTTTTGTAGAAGGCAGTGGAAAGTGCAGACCTCTGAAGAATTCACTAACGAACATTTAAAGTGACCTCTGGACAGTTGCATTAACAGAGGCTGAAGACAGTGACACCGACATCTCTCTTTCCTGTCACACTGCCCCATCCCTAATGTACACTCAACCTCCTTTCAGATTCTCTCCCAGTTTTCTGTTTATTTCCATTATGCCACTCATAGCATTTGGGAATACATATGTTTATTTCTGGGATTGTTTGATCAATGTCTGTGTCCCTCATGGACCTTGTGAAGTCAGGGAAGGCCTACTGTGGTCAGCACTTGACCATGACCTCAGTTTCCACCTAGTACTTGGCCCAGCTGGTCACTCGCCACAACTTCTGCCCACCACACCACACAGCCTGCCACAGTGCCCACCCAGCGAGGGGCAGTGAAAGCTGCTGTGCTGCTGGTCACCCATCATACCCACCACCCAGTGCTCCTCCTGCCCAATGAGCAGCATTTCCCCAGACCAGTGATGAGCAGATTATGCCCATCCTACCTGTCCTGATATGCCAAAACAAAACAAAACAAAGAATCAGGACAAAACAAGCAAACATACAATAAATAAATAAATAAAATACCTTAGTGCCTCAGAGACAGCAGATAATAACAAATCATATGAAAAAACAGGATAAGATGGCCCCAACAAGTGAGCAGAATAAGGGGAAAGAAAACCTTCCTAAGGAAGAAATGATAATAGAACTACCTGAGAAAGAATTCAAAAGACTTGTATTTAGTATCCTCAAAGCAATCAAGGAAAATACAGAAAAAAGAAAAAAACTAGAAGAATTCAGGAAAACAATACAAAAACAAATGACAGACTTAATAGGCAGTTAGAAACCATACGAAAACAACACCTAGAAATTCAGAAGATCAATAATGTAGAATATCAGAAATAGATAACACAATGGAAAGACACAGAAGTAGAACTGAAGCAAAAGAAGAGTCAGCAAAACAGAGGACAAATCCCTTGATACTAATTTGTTTGAGGAACAATCAGAAAAAAGATTGAAGAACAATGAAGAAAGCCTAAGAGTTATGTGGGACATCATCAAAAGGAGTAATTTATGTATAACGGGAATTCCAGAGAAGAAGGGAAAAAAAAATACAGAGAGAATTTTTGAAGCTATATTGTCTGAAAATTTCCCAAATATCATGAAAGACGAGAAAGTTACCATCCAGCCAAGAAGCTCAGTGAACCCCATATGGTATAAAAAAAGGCTCCAAAAAAAAAAAAAAAAAATTCACCAAGACATATCATAATCAAACTTTCAAAAACCAAAAACAAAGAAAGAATTCTGAAAGCAGCTTGTGAAAAGCAAAATATCACTTACAAAAGGGCATCGATAAGCGTAAGTGCAGATATGTCATCAGAAACCATACAAGCAAGAAGGCAATGAGACGACACATATAAAATCCTGAAGGAAAAGAATTGCCAACAAACAATAATACATCCAGCAAAATTGCCTTTCAAAAATGATGGCAAAACTAAGATATTCCCAGATAAGCAGAAACCAAGGGAATTTTTAAAAACCAAACCTTACAAGAAATATTAAAGGGAGTCTTTCGGATAGAGAACCAATGACATCAGACAACAACCTGAGATAAAGACACACGACAATATCAGGCAGATAACAACCCACATAAAGACTTCACAAAAGCAAAAATAAAGCTAAAAATTTGACTACAGGAAAACAGAGGAGTTACGCTGTAAATGACGACAACCTCAAAACAAAAAGTAGGATTAAAAGATATTGTTACAGAACTTCCGTATAGGGAGGAAGTCAAGGCAATTTCAAGATATAACAGACTGATTTAATTTTAAGGTAAACTTCAGGGTAACCACAAAAAAAAGGAATAAAACTACTCACCAAAATAAAGAAGAAAATCAAAAGGATTCAGTAAGCACACACACACACAGAAAAAAAAAAAAATGATTGATGGGAAAAGAAAAGAACTCAATACAGAAAATTAAGAGGAACAAAGGAACTGCGAACACTACACAAAAAAAGCACAACAAAATGACAGCAATGAATCACACAGAATGTAAATGGAATAATGCACCAGTCAAAAGACAAAGAGTGGCAGAATGGATTAAA
Organism: Loxodonta africana; assembly: GCF_030014295.1. Classification (NCBI taxonomy): domain Eukaryota; kingdom Metazoa; phylum Chordata; class Mammalia; order Proboscidea; family Elephantidae; genus Loxodonta; species Loxodonta africana. Next base: position 68,099,825 of record NC_087343.1, read on the forward strand.
AAATGACCCATCAATATGTTGCCTACAAGAGATACACCTTAGACACAAAGATGTAAACAAGTTAAAAATCAAAGGATGGAAAAATATATACTAATCAGACAGTAACCAAAAGAGCAGGAGTAGCAATAATAACTTCAGATAAAATAGACTTTAAGTCAAAACCTATTATAAGAGAAAAAGAATGGAATTATATCATAATAAAAGGGTCAATCCACCAAGAATATATAATAAAAATAGAAGTTTATGCAGCCAATGACAGAGCTCCAAAATGCAAGAAACAAACCCTAACAGAATTGAAAAGAGAAATAGGCAGTTGAACAATAACAGTAAGAGACTTTAACACACCACTTTCAATGATGGACAGAACAACTAAAAAGAAACTCAATAAAAATACAAAAGATCTAAATAACACAATAAACCAACTTGACCTCATAGACATATACAGAACACACCACCCCAGAATGGCACTGTACACATTCTTCTCCAATGCACAAGGATCATTTTCCAGAAAAGATCGTATTCTAGGACACAAAACAAACCTCAACAAATTAAAAAACATGGACATAATACAAAACAACTTTTCTAACCATAATGCTATAAAACTAGAAATTAATAACAGAACAAGGAAAAAAAATTAAAGACATGGAAACTGAATAACAGCCTACTTAAAAAATACTGGATCGTTGAAGAAATTAAAAACAAAATTAAAAAATTACTAGAATCAAATGGGAACGAAAACACAATATACCAATACCTCTGAGATACAACAAAAGAAGTACTCAGAGGAAAATTTATAGCAATAAGTGCACACATCAAAAAAGAAGATGCAAAATCAAGAACTTAACCTGACCACTTGAACAAATATAAAAGGAACAGCAAAACAAGTACACAGTCACCAGAAGAAAGGAACAAAAACAACAGAGCATAAATAAATGAAATAGAAAAACAAATAGAAAGAATTAACAAAAGTAGAAATTGGTTCTTTGAGAGGATCAATAAAATGGACAAACCACTGGCCCAACTGACAAAGGAAAAAATGAGAAAATGCAAATAACCAAAATGAGAACTGAAACGGATAACATTACAACAGAACCAACAGAGATAAAGAGGATCGTAACAGAATGTTAAGAAAAATTGTACTCTAACAAATTTGAAAACCTAGAAGTGGACAAATTTCTAGAAACACACTATCTACCTAAACTAACACAAACAGAGGTAGAAAATCTAAATAGATCCATAACAAAAGAAGAAATTGAAGATGTCATTTTAAAAAGACTCCCAACAACAAAAAAGCCCAGGCCCAGATGCCTTCACTGGAGAGTTCTACCAAACATTCAGAGATGACGTCAATTCTACTCGAACTACTTCAGAACGTAGAAAAGGAAGGAAAAGTCCCTAATTCATTCTATGACATCAGCATAATCCTGATACCAAAGCCAGGAAAAGATACCACAAAAAAAGAAAATTACAGACCAATATGCATCATGAACAAAGATGCAAAAATTCTACCCAACAGAATACAGTAGCATATCAAGTAATAACAACACATCACAATCAGGTGGGATTCATACCAGGGATGCAAGGGTGGTTCAACATTAGAAAATCAATCAACACAATTCACCACATAAATAAAACAAAGGAAAAGAATTACATTATCAACTCAGTCAATACAGAAAAGGCATTTGATAAAGTCCAACACCACTTCATCATAAAAACTCTCAGCAAAATAGGAATAGAAGGGAAATTCCTCAGCATAACTAAGGACATATATGCAAAACCAGTGACCAACATTATTCTCAACAGAAATCAAAAGCATTCCCCTTGACAACAAGAAATGAGACAAGGATACCCTTTATCACCACTCTTATTCAGTATTGTACTCAAAATCCCAGCCAGAGCAATAAGGTAAGAAAAGGATATAAAGGGCGTCCAAATTGGTAAGCAAAAAGTAAAACTATGCCTATTTGCAGATAACATGATCTTATACAGAGAAAATCCCAGAGATTCCACAAGAAAGTTATTGGCACTAATAGAATGGCAGGGTACAAGATCAACATACAAAGATCAGCTGGATTCCTCTTTACTAACAAGGGGAACTCTAAAAAGGAACTCAAGAAAACAATACCATTTATAAAGTCCCCAAAAGGGATAAATATCTAGAAATAAATTTAACTAGGGATGTAAAAGACTTACAGAAAGAAAACCATAAAACTCTACAGCAAGAAAACAAAAGAGACATATATAAATTCAAAAACACCACGCTCATGAATTAGAAGACTAAACATTGTGAAAATGTCAGTACTATCCAAAGCGATCTATAGATATAATGCAATTTCAATCCAAATCCCAACAACATTCTTTAAAGAAATGGGAAAACTAATCTCCAACCTTATATGGAAATGAAAGAGGCCCTAAATAGCTAAAGCATTATTGAAGAAGAATGAAGTAGGAGGCCTCAGACTTCCCAGTCTCAGAGCTTACTGTAAAGCCATGGTACAAAAACAGACACATAAACCAGTGGAACAGAATTGAGAACACAGAAGTAAATTCATCCAGCTATGGGTAGCTGATCATCGACAAAGTGTCAAAGTCCATTCATGGGGAAGAGATAGTCTCTTTAATGAATGACTGGCAAAGCCTGATATCCATCTGTCAAAGAAGGAAACAGGGTGCATGCCTCACACCATACAAAAAAACTAACTCAAAATTAATCAAAGACCTAAATGTTAAACATAAAACTATAAAGTTCCCTGAAGATAACATAGGGACATAGCTAGGGGTTCTAATTTATGGCATAAATATACTATCAAACATAACTAAAAATGCACAAACAATAGAAGATAAACTAGATAACTGGGACCTCCTAAAAATCAAGTACTTATGCTTATCAAAAGTCTTTACGGAAAGAGTAAAAAGAGAACCCACAGACTGGGAAAAAAAATTGGCAACAACATATCCGACAAGGGTCCAATCTCTAAAATATATAGAAGACTTCAACACCTCAACAACAAAAAGAAAAACAATCCAACCAAAAAATGGGCAAAGGACATGAACAGACACTTCACCAAAGAAGACATTCGAGCAGCTAAACAACACATGAAGAAATGCTCACGATCATTAGCCATTAAAAAAAAAAACAGATACAAATCAAAACTATAATGAGATACTATCTCACCGCTGTAAAAATGGCACTGATCCAAAAAACAGAAAACAACAAATGCTGACAAGGTTGTGGGGAGATTGGAACTCTTATACACTGCCGGTGGGATTGCAAAATGGTACAACCACTATGAGAAATGGTATGGCACTTCCTCGAAAAGCTAGAAATAGAAATACCATATGATCCACCAATCTCACTCCTAGGTATATATTCTAGAGCAATAAAAGCAGTGACACAAATAGACATATACACTCTCATGTTCATTGCAGTATTATTCACAATAATAAAGAGATGGAAACAACCTAAGCATCCATCAACAGATGAATGGATAAACAAAATGTGGTACATTCATGCAACTGAATACTACACAATGATAAAGAATAATAACGAGTCCATGAAGCATCATATAACATGGATGAATCAGAAGAACATTATGCTGGCTGAAATAAGTCAGTCACAAAAGGACAAATATTATATGATACCACTTCTTTAAAAAAAATAGGTTTATACACAGAAAGCAATGTTCTTTGATGGTTACCAAGGATGAGAGAGGAAGGGTGACAGAATCACTTACTAGATAGTAGACATATATTAATTCTGGTGAAGGGAAAGGCAATACACAATATGGAGGAAGTCAGTACCTCGTGGCCAAGGTAAATGAAGACAGAGAGGTATGTAAGAATAAAGGACAACTATGGTAAATGTGGAAGGAAGAAGGATCAGGCAGCCTATGTCTGAAAAGAATTAGCTGGTGAAAACCTTACGAATAGCGGTGGAACATTGTCTGATATAGTGCCAGAATATGAGACCCTCAGGTTGGAAAAAAAAAGTTGGAAGGCACTCAAAATATGACTGGGGAAGTTCTTCCTCCTCAAAGTAGAGTCAACCTTAATGATGTGGATGGAGTCAAGCTTTTGGGACCTTCATTTGCTGATGTGGCATGACACAAAATGAGGAGAAACAGCTGCAAACCTTCATTAAGTGTCTGAATGTGGAATGTACAAAGGATGAAGCTAAGAAAATTGGAAATCATCAAAAATGAAATGAAATGCATAAACATCGATATCCTAGGCATTGTTGTTGTTGTTAGGTGCCATCAAGTTGGTTCCAACTCCTGGCAACCCTATGTACAACAGAACAAAACACTACCTGATCCTGTACCATCCTCAAAACCACTGCTATGCTTGAGCCCCTTGTTGCAGCCACATTGATATCCTAGACATTAGTGAGAAGAAATGGACTGGTATTGGCCATTTTGAACTGGAGAATCATATGATCTACTAAGCTGGGAATGACAACTTGAAGAAGAATGACTTAGCACTCATTGTCAAAAAGAACATTTCAAGATCTACCCTGATCTACAATGCTGCCAGTGATAGCATAATATCCATATGCCTAAAGGAAGACCGGAAACTCTGGTGGCGTGGTGGTTAAGTGCTATGGCTGCTGACCAAAGGGTCAGCAGTTTGAATCCGCCAGGCGCTCCTTGGAAACCCTATGGGGCAGTTCTACTCTGTCCTATAGGGTTGCTATGAGTTGGAATCAACTCGACGGCACTGGGTTTTTTTTGTAAAGGAAGACCAGTCAATATGACTATTATTCAAATTTGACCACCAACCACTAAGGCAAAAGATGAAGAAATTAAAGACTTTTACCAACTTCTGTGGTCTTAAGTTGATCAAACATGCAACTACAATGCGTCGATAATTCCTGGCAATTGGAACGTGAAAGCTGGAAACAAAGAAGGATTGGTAGTTGGAAAATATGACCTTGGTGATAGAAACCATGCCAGATATCGCATGATAGAATTTTGCAAGACAAACTTCTTCATTGCAAATACCTTTTTTCACCGACATAAATGGCAACTATACACATGGACCTCGCCAGATGGAATAAACAGGAATGAAATAAACTACGTCTGTGGAAAGAGACAATGGAAAAGCTCAATATCAGCAGTCAAAACAAGGCCAGGGGTTGACTGTGGGACAGACTCTCAATTGCTCATATACAAATTCAAGTTGAAGCTGAAGAAAATTAGAGCAAGTGCATTGAAGCCAAAATATGACCTTGAGTGTATCCTACCTGACTTTAGAGATCATCTCGAGAATAGACTGAATGCATTGAACACTAATAACCAAAAAAAAAAGACCAGACAAATTGTGGGATGACATGAAGGACATCATACATGAAGAAAACTAGAGGTTATTAAAAAGACAAAAAAGAAAGAAAAGACCAAAATGAATGTCAGAAGAGCTCTGAAACTTGCTCTCGAACATCAAGTAGCTAAAGCAAAAGGAAAAGTGATGAAGTCAAAGATCTGAACAGAAGATTTCAAAGGGTGGCTCGAGAAGACAAACTAAAGTATTATGATGACATGTGCAAAGACCTGGAGATAGAAAACCAAAAAGGAAGAATGCACTTGGTGTTTCTTGAGCTAAAAGAATTGAAGATTTGCCTTGAGCTGCAATACTGAAGGATTCTACAGGGAAAATATTAAATTACGCAGGAAACACCAAAAAAACATGGAGGGAATACACAGAGTCACCATACCAAAAAGAATTGGTCGACGTTCAACCATTTCAGGATGTTGCATATGATCAGGAACCAATGATGCTGAAAGAAGAAGTCCAAGATGCACTGAAGGCATTGGTGAAAAACAAGGCTCCAGGAACTGAAGGAATAGCAATTGAGATGTTTCAACAAACAGACACAGAGCTGGAAGTGCTGACTCATCAATGTCAAGAAATTTGGAAAACAGCTACTTGGCCAACTGACTGGGAGAGATCCATATTATGCCTATTCCTAAGTAAAGTGATCCAACCAAATGTGGAAATTATTGAACCATATCATTAATATCACATGCAAGTAAAATTTTGCTGAAGATCATTCAAAAGTGGCTATAGCAGTATATCGACAGATAACTGCCAGAAATTCAAGCCGGATTCAGAAAAGGATGTAGAATGAAGGACATCATTATTGATGTCAGATGGATCTTGGCTGAAACCAGAAAATACCAGAAAGATGTTTTCCTGCGCTTTATTGACTACGCAAAAGTATCCGACTATGTGGACCGTAGCAAGCTGTGGACAACATTGTGAAGAACAGGAATTCCAGAATACTTAATTGTGCTCATGAGGAACCTGTACATAGATCAAGAGGCAGTCATTCAAATAGAACAAGGGGATACTGAGTGGTTTAAAATCAGAAAAGGTGTGTGTCGGGGTTGTATCTTTTCACCATACTTATTCGATCTGTATGCTGAGCAAATAATCCAAGAAGCTGGACTATATGAAGAAGAACAGGGCATCAGGATGGGAGGAAGACCCATTAACAACCTGCAATATGCAGATGTCACAACTTTGCTTGCTGAAAATGAAGAGAGTTGAAGCACTTACTGATGAAGAACAAAAACCACGGCCTTCAGTATGGATTCACGTCAACATAAAGAAAACAAAAATCCTCACAACTAAGCAACATCGTGATAAATGGAGAAAAGATTGAAGTTATCAAGGATTTCATTTTACTTGGATCTACAATCAACACTCATGGAAACAGCAGTCAAGGAATCAAAAGATGTATTGCATTGGGCAAATCGCCTACAAAAGACCTCTTTAAAGTGTTTTAAAGTAAAGATGTCACCTTAAAGGCTAAGGTGTACCTGACCCAAGCCATGATGTTTTCAATCACCTCATATGCATGTGAAAGCAGGAGGACGAATAAGGAAGACCAAAGAAGAATTGAGGCCTTTGAATTGTGGTGTTGGCAAAGAAGATTGACTATACTGTGGAGTGCCAAAATAACAAAAAAAATCTGTCTTGGAAGAATTACAACCAGAATGCTTCTTAGAAGCAAAGATGGCGAGACTACTTCTTACATACTTTGAACATGTTATCAGGAGGGATAAGTCCCTGGAGAAGGATATCATGCTTGGTAAAGCTGAGGGTCAGCTGAAAAGAGGAAGACCTTCAATGAGATAGACTGACATTGTGGCTGCAACAATGAGCTTAAGCATAACAATAATTGTGAGGATGATGAAGGACCAGGCAGTGTTTAATTCTTTTGTACAGAGGGTAGCTATGTGTTGAAATCCATTGGATGGCACCAAACAACCACAGAGTAAATGCTGGAGCACTGGTGGTGCAGTGGTTAAGAGTTACAGCTGCTAACCAAAAGTCTGGCAGTTCGAAACCACCAGCTGTTCCTTGGAAATCCTGTAGAGGAGATCTGCTCTGTCCTATAGGGTCGCTGTGAGTCAGAACCAACTAGACGGCACATAACACCAACAACAACACAGTAAATGCTATAACATATTCAGTTCTGCAACAGCAGTAATAACAACCAAAAATTTGTGAGTGGTTACATCGGTAGATATTTATGCTATATAGGTGTAGAAGGGCATATGGGAGTACATGCGTGTATATATATAGGTATAGTTGTGGGCATTTGTATATACATATTTGTATATGCTACATATATATTCATATATATATACACACACACATATATTAAAGCACATAGGGGTCACAGTTATGAAAACTTCCTAGACATATTCAAACACTTCATGGGACTGAGTTACTGGGTTTGAAGTCTCAGGCCATAGTCTTGGGGGACATCTAGGTCAATTGGCATAACATAGTTCACAAAGCTAACGTTCCACGTCCTAGTTTCTCGAGTAGCATCTGGGGTCTTAGAAGCTTGTCAATGGCCATCTAAGATACAACTATTGATCTCCTCCCATTTGGCAAAGGGGAGTGAAGGAAACCAAAGACTCAAGGAAACAATTAGTCCAGAGGACTAATGGCCCACAGGAGCCATAGCCTCCTCTAGCCTGAGACCAGAAGAACTAGATGGTACCCAGCCACCACTACCAACCACTCTGACCAGGGACACAATAGAAGGTCCCATTTAGAATGGGATAAAAATGTAGAACAAAACTCAAATTCTTAAGAAAGATCAGACTTACTGGATTGATAGAGACTGAAGGAACCCCCAAGATTATTGCCCTAAAATACAGTTTAATCTGCAACTGAAGTCACTGCCAGAGGTCACCTTTCAACCAAATAATATATTGGGCTATAAAATTAAATAGTAACACCCATAAGGAATGTGCTCATTAGAAACAATTAACTATACAAGACCAAACAGGCAACATTTGCCCAAAAGCAAAGATGAGAAGGCAGGGAGGGGCAGGGAAATTAGATGGATGAAAATGGGGAAAACAGAGTGGAAACGAGAAGAGTGCTGACACATTACGGGGATAGCAACCAATGTCACAGAACAATTTGTGTATGAATTGTTGAATGAGAAACTAATTTGCTGTGTGAGCTTTCACCTAAATTACAATAAAATGTTCCAAGAAAGAAATAAATAAGACAGAGTGAAAATTAAAACCATGGTTTTGGAGAAGATATTTGTACTTCATATATCCAACAAAGGACTTGTATCTCAAGTATATGAAAATATCATCTAAACAATAAGATAAAGCAGATCATGCAACAAGAATCTGGAGAAAAATGTAAACAAACCCTTCATAAAAGAGCATATCCAAATAGTCAATGTACATATGAAAAGGCACTCAGTGTCCTAAGTCATCAGGCAAATGAAAATTGAAAGCCCAAAAGTGAAACCTTTCCACATCCATCAGAACAGCTAAAATGAAAAAGATGGGAAATACCAAAGATGGCTAGAATCAAATGTTACTCTCACATGCTGCAAATGGGAGCATAAATTGGTATGAACCTCCTGGAAAAACTGTTTGGCAGTATTAACTTAAACTGAACTTGTTCCTACCCTATGATTTAGCAATTCCACTACTAGACAAACCCACAGAAATGAGGACATACATTCACCAAAAGTCACGTACAGGAATGTTCAGAGTAGCATATTAGTAATATCCTAAATCTAAAAACAACCTGAATGTCCATCAGCAGGTGAACAGAGAAACAAATTGTGATATTTTTATACAATGGAATTTCAGACAGTAAAGAGATGAATGAGTTATACATGATGGCGTGAATAAATATCACAAAGATAATGTTGAATGAAAATAAGCCAACACAAAAGAGTAAACATCATTTAATTCCATTTATTTAAAGTTGGTGCACAGACACAATTATAAGTCAAGGTAGCATTTCTCTTAGGAATGGGATTCTGTGGTTTCAAGGGCTCTGATGGTGTTCTTCTTCTTGATCTGGGTGCTAGTCACATGAATATGTTTTCTTTATTAAAATTTATCAAGATGTACAGTTACAAATATTTCACATTTCTGTTATATTTCAATTAAAACTTCCATTAAAAAGAAAAATTGAAGAACAAAAACCATACAGCCTTTCTACTTTGCAAAGTAGTTCACTCCATTACAGAAAGCCTTATTGTTAGAAAGTTCTTTCTTATGTTAAGTAGTGGTTTTCCAAATTTCTTATAATTGGAACCCTTTAAAAAATGAATATTTAAATCCAATCTAAAATATAAAACAATATGAAATAGATAAAAGCAGAGTTCTCATTAAAGAATGGGTTCTGAAACCTACCTCAGGGAATATAGTTTGAAATCCTCTATATCATATTGTGCTTCCTTTTTTGACTCTCTGGAGCCGCAATATCTCACTAACACCCACAATTCTTTCATCTGTTGACCTTCTCCATTGTCTGCCTAGGTCTATTTAACAACAGATCTTTAACAATAGATCTGTCTTGGCTCCCACTTCCAGGATGTAATGCATTACTAGGGAAATCATGCATTCTCAAACATTTGCGATCTCGACTAGGCTCACAACACTACTTAGTAATTATTAGTTCCTAAAAAAATCAACTCTTCCTTTCTCAGAGCAGCAGTTCCAAACTCTATTGTTCTCCTCAAACACTTTACTCATTTCTGTCTTCTCCACTTTGGCAGATGACATAATCGCCTTACTGTTCCACTACTTCATGTGCTCTTACCCCCATAGCTCCAATTATGACTAATACAAGTTTACACACCACAGTTCCATGTTAATCTCCAGACTTTCATTTCTATTTAGATATCCCACAATTTCCTCAAATCCTGAGAAAGAACAAACTTAAACTCATTTTCTCTTACATGCCAGCTCCTCCAATAGTCTCTGTTCAGGTTAACATCATCATCACCATCTACATGATGTCCCAGAATGGAAATCTCAGCCTATATGCAATTCCAACTTTCTGCTTACTCCTACACCTAATAAATTAAAAGAAAGAAAGAAGGGAGGGAGGGAGTGAGGGAAGAAGGGAGGGAGGAAGGAAGGAAGAAAAAAATCAGAGCCTCGAATTTGGTGCATCAGACTGCCATGTTTCCTCAGCCTGTATTGCCTGGAAACACAAAAACCTCCTAACCAAGCTCCCTGTCACCAGATTGTCATCACTCCAATATGCCCTCCAGAAGTCAGAATCAATTATGCCACTCCCTGCCCAGACATTTAATGGATTTGTGTAAGCTGTAAAATAAATCCAAGACTCCTTAGTAAGCCCCAACTTATTTTTTCAGTTTCAATTATTATTTCTTCCATATGTACTAAATGCCTCACTTTTGGCTAAACATAGCATCTCCTGTCATAACCCTGTGATTTTGCACATGCACTTTCTTCTGTGTTATGTGTTTTCCCCACTTTTCTTTGTAAAGCGCTACTCATTTTGAAGACTCAGCTGAGTTACATCAGCTGTAAAGCCTACCCTCATGACCTCCCTCCAAAGTTGATTATTCTTCTTTTGTGCTGAGCACTCGAACATGATCCCATGTACAGATTATATTCTACCCCACAAAAGTTATGTTGAAGTCCTAACCCCTGTATCTGTGAATGTGAACCTGTTAGGAAATAGGGTCTTTGAAGATGTAATCAGTTATGTTAACGTAAGGTCATACTGGAGTAGGATGTGTCCAAATCCTACATAACTGGTGTCCTTATAAAATAGAAGATACACAGAGACAGAGAGACAATGGCCATATGAAAATGTATTTACGAGCCAATGGTTATCAGGGTCCTTCAGAAGATAGGAGAGACGCATAGAACAGTTTCTCTCTCAGAGCCCTCAAAAGGAATCAACATGGCTAATACCCTGATTTGGACTTCTAACTTCCAGAATTGTGAGACATAAGTTTCTGTTCTTTAAAGCCATCTGTTTTGTGATATTTTGTTATGGTAGCCCCAGGAAGCTAAGACAATCCCTTTACCCATTATAGTCTATAGAAGTCATAGCCATATGTAGCACAAATGGAATCTTTTAGATTTAAGAGACAAAAAGAATATATAGAAAACACACTGAGTAGTTTTTAGAATTCTTCAGAAATGAAAGAACCGGGTTTGAAAACAGTCTTTAGTTAGGAGGTCTTCATAGCTTGAAAACAGTCATGAATAAAGAGTTCTTCATAGCAGTAAGGATCACAGAAAACAGAAAAATCATGTAACAACCAATAAGGAAAGGGCTGCACTGTCACTATATTGAACAAAGGGCACCCCAGTTTGCATCAGCGCCAGCTCTGAACAATGGCTCTCCCCACCAGAACTATTCCTTTCATTGTCCTGGAAACTTGATATTACTACTGTCACAGCAGCTGCCACCATTCCAGAATGGCTTCTCATCTACATCTGTTTCTTTGTGTCACTAGCTTCCATTTCAAAGACGAGAGTGGATGCCTCTTTTGGGATGAGTGTAGGTCTCCTGCCCACCCCAAGCTCCAAGGGAGGATAGAAAAGCAAGTATTTGAGGTTGTTAGCATTTATGGGGAGAGGTAAGGAGCCTAGGTGATGCAGTGGTTAAGAGCTCAGCTGCTAACCCAAATGTCAGTGGTGAACCCGCTAGCCACTCCAAGGGAGAAAGATGTGGAAGTCTGCTTCCGTAAAGATTACATACAACCTAGGAAACCCTATGTGGAAGCTCTACTCTGTTCTATGGGGCCACTATGAGTCAGAATCTACTCGATGGGAATGGGATTTTTTTTTTTTAAGTGAGAGGTAAGTTTTGCCTCTGCATAAGACTGATATATATAATCAGGAAGGCTTCAGATTATAAGAAAGTAAGTAGTGCAAGTATCCACTTTGGCTATTGGATGAATTAAAAACTTAGTTCTCCAGCTGCACTAGTCATATTTCCAGTGCTCTATAGATGGATGACGTGGTTTCCATAGTGTAATGGTTATCACCTTCACCTCACACACGAAAGGTCCCCGGTTCGTAACCAGGTAGAAACAGCTTTCTTTGGAAACCCTGGTGGCATAGTGGTTAAGTGCTACAGTTGCTAATCAAAGGGTCAGCAATTCAAATCTGCCAGGTGCTCCTTGGAAACTCTATGGGGCAGCTCTACTCTGTCCTATAGGGTCACTATGAGTCGGAATTGACTCGATGGCACTGGGTTTGATTTTTATAGATAGATGTAGGAGCTCTGGTGGCACAATGGTTAAGTGATTGGCTGCTAATAGAAAGGTTGTCAGTTCTAACCCATGAGTAGCTCCACAGGTGAAAGACCTGGTGATCTGCTTCTATAAAGATTACAGCCAAGAATATTTTATGAGGCAGTTCCACTTTGTTGCATGGGGTTGCTATGAGGCAGAGTCAACTTGGTGGTATCCATGAACAACAGGCAGATGTGCTAGTAGCTTCCACAGTAGACGGTGCAGAAATAGAACATCTCCATCGTCACAAAAATTCTGCTAGAAAGTGCTGGTTTAGACAAAACTTCTTTTATTAATGAACAAACTTAGGCCCCACGAGGTTAAGTGATTTATCAAGGTCACAAAGCCAGTTAGGGTCCAGGTGAAAACTAGTATCAAATTCTTGGATTCTTTTTGTATTTTTCTATCTATTGCAGCTTATTGTTTTTTTCACTTATAGTTGTAAATGCTGTTAGGTTTGTTTTGTGGTTCATTTTCCAACATCTTTTTTTTATTCCAAATCTGGGGTTCATTGTATTAATTTTAAGAGCTGGGAAGTTTCGTAAAAAGCTTTTATGACTATAAAGACAGTAGCAGCAATGAATTACAACGTGTTTTCTGATTCTATCTTCAAATTATTTGTGACATAGAATACATACAGAATAGTCTTGAAATTTTTCTTAGCCAGTCATAGTAAAAGGACAAAACTTATGAAAGGTTAAAAAGAAGTACTACATCTCCAGCATCATTGCCTAGAGTCTGGATTCCTGCCAAGATCTGCAGAGTGGCAGAAGTATTTTCAGGCACAGTCAACAAGTCGATCTCTGGCATGCAATGCTACTCTTCAAGCATCTCCCAAAGGCTAAAAATAGCTAGAGGAACAGATCCAAGAGAAATATTTATAGCCACACCCACTCAAAGACTCTGGCTCTCTTCCTGCTTGGACACATACTTAGTGGTGCCACTCATGACTGTAGGTGTTGCAGAGTACACACCCAGCCTCTTCCGTGAGTCTTCAAAGGAAGGCATTGGAAACCCTGGTGGCATCGTGGTTAAGGGCTATGGCTGCTAAATGAAAGGTCAACAGTTCAAATCCAGCAGGTGCTCCTTGGAAACCATATGGGGCAGTTCTACTCTCTCCTATAGGGTCTCTAGGAGTTGGAACCGACTTGACAGCAGCAAGTTTGGGTTTTTTTGGATACACACACACATATGGATGGTTTGGGTTTTTTGTTTGTTTATTTCTTTTTAAGGAAGTGGCTCATGCAGTTGTGGGGACCAGCAAGTCTGAAATCGTAGGGCAGGCCAGCAGGCTGAAAACTCAGGCAAGGACTTCCGTTACAGTCTCGAGGCAGAGTTCCTTCTTCTCCAGGAAACCTCAGATTTTGCTCTTAAAGCCTTTAACTGACTGCATGAGGCCCACCCACATCATCTCCTTTACTTAAAGCCAACTGTTGTAAATGTTAATCACATCTACAGAATACTTTCACAGCAACATCTAGACGAGTGTTTGACTAAACAACTGAGCACCGTCACCAAGCAAAGTTGTCACATAAAATTTACCATCACAGGGGGAGATGTGAAGAGCTTAGTATGATGAATTGCCTCAATGAATTCACGCTGAAAGTCAAAAAGCAATAACAAGGAAGGGCTAACTTCCAGTTAAAGTGGAAAAATCGGGGAAGTGTATCTCCAACGGTCTGTTCATGTTCGACCTAAGACAAGAATGGCAACTAGGACTTCAGGTGCTTGGAGACAGTCTTCCAGGTTGGGACAAGCTTGGAGGAGAAACCAGAGACTTAAAGGAATGTGAATCAAGTGAACAGAGGCTGATGGAGAGGGAAGACAAGACAATGAGAGAATGATACTAAAATTATTTAAAAAAAATAAAATAAAAGGTATTCTAAAAGAACAAAAGAACCAGAAGCATCTACTGAGATTAAAAAAAAAAAAAGGGCTACTGGTTGGTTTTACAGCTATTTATAAGGTCAGTGCAATAAAAAGATGATGATATAGTCATATATATCCAGAATCCAACCAATTTTCTCTCACCACCTCCACTGCTGCCACCCTGCTCCAAGCCACCACCGATGCTCATCTGGGTTGTTGAAATAGCCTCCACCATCTGATACTCTGTTTCTGCCTTTGTCTGGTCATTCCTCTGTGCACTATTGTCCAGTGGCTTCCTATATCATTCAGAGAAAACAAAATCCCTTACAATGGCCTACAAGGTCCTATACCCATTCTGATCTCATGTCCTTTCATTCTTTGACTATTATTCTTCCAAGACATGGCCTCCCTTGCTGGTTCTTGAAGATGCCAGGTATGTTTCCTCCATTTGGAATGCTCCTTTCCTGGAAACATATGTGGCTTTTCCTCTTATTCTGTTCAAGACTTAGCTAGAATGCCATTTGTCAGCGGTTTTTACCAGTTTGTAGAAATAACAAGCTACCTTCCCCTTATATCATCTCCAGTCCAGCCTCTGGCCCTGCTTGACCCCCTTGCCCTGTTTCATCTTCCTCCATAACACTCAGTACATCTGACATACTAAATATGTATTTGCTTACTTTTTCATTATCTGTCATCTCTCACAAGCATATAAACTCCTTGTGTCCAGACTTTATCTGTTTTGTTCTAGGTAAATGTTGATAAATGAATGGACATTAAAAAAGATGAGAAAGTAAGGGGTGACCTTATAGCTGAGGCAGAAACAATTCATGGAACAAACAGAATCAGAGAACTAAAGAGATTATAATGATGATGACAAGGAAGAAGATGAAAATGGTGATGATGACTAGGACAACTATTATTTGCTGGTCTTTTATTAGGCACTGTACTAAGTGCTTTGCAATGCCTCATTTAATCCTCCTTTAACCATGAGAAATGGACCCTATTATAATCTCAACTGTGTAGATAAGGAAACCTAGCTTTGAGAAGTTAGATAGCTCACCCAAGGACACACAGCTTGGTAAGTGTAAATGTAAGAGCTATGAATTTTAACCCAAAGGTGCCTCCAGAGCATGTATGCTAACAGTCTAACATCTCTAAAATAACTACGGTGATGTGCTAGGGTCTGCCAAAACAAAACAAAGCAAAGCAAGTCAAAACATAAACAACAAAACTGAAAGACTGCATAAATCAATA
Source organism: Loxodonta africana (assembly GCF_030014295.1). Lineage (NCBI taxonomy): Eukaryota > Metazoa > Chordata > Mammalia > Proboscidea > Elephantidae > Loxodonta > Loxodonta africana. The sequence continues at coordinate 68,115,510 of NC_087343.1, forward strand.
GCCCAAGAATAAAACTAGGTTCATAGAGTTAATAATAATAAAAAAAAAACTCTTGGTTATAATAATAACCTTGATTCAATAAATAATACAAATTAAGAGGCAACCAATACAAACAATAACAAGAACAACAACAAAAGTTAACTAAAATATATACAGAAGAAAATCACTCTCCAGACTTAAATTATTTCTCAATCTATTCATTGTATTTCAAGATCTTGGTATACTGACCATATTTTCTTTTTAATATGTCCTTATTAATAATTCTATTTTCCTTCTACATTCAGTTTCCTCATGAAATTATGTCAGCTTGGCTGCGGGCTCAGTTAAAGTCGAGAAGCAATCCAATTTTTCTGCAGCCACTCATCTTTAGTGAGGTCTGTTGTTCTCTACAAAGTGTGTGGGTGAGAATTATTTTGTTTTGTTTAGTTTTACTCTAAGAAGGTTACTGTGAGAAATCCAAGGGGGTAATTATTTTAATAAAACATTTTCTGCCTAGTAAAATACCAGTTTTTTAAATTAAAATGCTGGTGAGATTATAGCAAAATGAATAGTCCCATATACTGCAACTGGAAATGTAAATTGACATAGCCTATCTGAAAAACATTGTGCAAAATGTTCATGCCTGTTGGTCTAATAATTCCACTTCTGGAATTCTAGCCTGAGGATAAAATTTGAAATAAAAAAAGAAAAATAGCATGCATAAAGATATATGCTATAGTTTATTAATCATCTTTAATCTCCAGTAACAGAATGGTATAAGAAATTACATAAGATAACTACTACACTGACATTCAGAGGTATCTGTATGACGAGTTACATTCACATAGGGAAATGTTTATGCTGCCCTGTTAAATGGAACAGGCAGGATACTAAATTGTTTGATTTCAGTTATGTAAAAGTATTCCGAGAGAAAGAGGGCTGGAAAGAAATACAGAAAATGATAATCTCTGAGTGGTAGACATAGGATAATAGCTTTCATTCTACATCCCGTATTTCAAAAATAGTTTATAATGAAGCATTAATTATTTGCATACTCTAAAACGGATTTTGGGGGGTTGCTATTTTTTTTTGTAATTTCGAGAGAAAATATGGGTTACTAGAAAATGCAACATAGCTGAGATTCCAATGAACTATTTGATCAGAAAGTGCTTTATTATAGTTCTATACTTTCTCATGAGCTAAGAACATAATTTCCGTATAAAAGTCACTCTTGTCTCCAACATTTAAACAGACATGTAGGTAAATAATGCATTGTCTTTGTGCCAAATTCTCCTGCTTCTTAAAAAGAATGAGTAAAGGAAGGAAGGAAGGAGGCAGGGAGGGAGGCAAAGAGGGAGAAAGGGAGAGAGGGAGAAAGGGAGAAAACAAAGATATTTCTCATGTAGTTAACAGTCCTAGGTTCTCCACTGGCTATGTGAATCTGGTCAAGGAACCAAACTTCTTGGCACTTTGGTTTCAACATCTGTAAAATGATAAATTATGATGTAGTTACTAAGAGTATGGACACTGTAGCACTTGATTCTAAAGCTAGACTTTGCAGCTTTATAAAAATGGTCTAGGTTAAATCTCAGCTCTACCACATACCAGCTGTATGACCTTGGATGTGTTATTTAACCTTGCTGTCTCACTTTTCCCCTTCTGCAAAATTGCATTAAAAAAAAAAAAAAATTGGGCTCTTGAAAGTTAAAATACTTAGAAAAATGTCTGGGGCATAAAAGGCATTATGAACGGCATTATGAAATGTTTATTGCTTTTAACCTTATTCAATAATTCATTATACTCAATGTACTAGCAACCTCCTCCCAATAACTTCCTTTAATAGTTCCGTAGGTCAGAACTCTGATACAGATCTCACTGAGCAAAAATCAACATGTCGGCAGGGTATTGTTTCTTTTTGTAGGTGCTAGAGGAAAATGTTTCCTTGTCTCTGCTTCCATAAAGATTTTGTTAGGTGCTGTTGAGTCAGTTTCAAACTCATAGCAACCTTACGTACAACAGAATGAAACACAGCCCAGTCTTGCACCATCCTCATGATCTTCACTATGCTTGAGTGCATTGTTGCAGCCACTGTGTCAACCCACCTCTCTGAGGTTCTTCCTCTTTTTCGCTGACTTTCCACTTCACCAAGCGTGATGTCCTCCAGGGACTGATCCCTCCAGATAACATGTCCAAAGTATGTGAGATGTAGCCTTACCATCCCTGCTTCTAAGAAGCATTCTGGCTGTACTTATTCCAAGAAAGATTTGTTCGTTCAATATTCTTCACCAACACCACAAGTCAAAGGTCGATTCTTCTTCAGTCTTCCTTATTCAGTGTCCAGCTTTGGCATGCATATGAGGAGATTGAAAACACCATGGTTTGGGTCAGGTGCATCTTAGTCCTCAAAGTAACATCTTTGTGTTTTAACACTTTAGAGAGGTCTTTTGCAGCAGATTTGCCCAATGAGATGTGTCTTTTGATATCTTGACTGCTGCTTCCATGGGCGTTGATTGTGGATTCTAGTAAAATGAAATCCTTGAAGACTGCAATCTTTTCTCCATTTATCATGACAAATCAGAATTTCAGAACACTTAATTATCCTCATGTGAAACCTGATCATAGATCAACAGTCAGTCATTCAAACAGAACAAGAGGATAGTTTAAAATCAGGAAAGGTGTGTGTCAGGGTTGTATCCTTTCACCATATTTATTCAATCTGTATGCTAAGCAAATAATCCAAGAAGCTGGACCATATGAAGAAGAATGTGGCATCAGGATTGGAGGAAGACTCATTAACAACCTGCTTTATGCAGATGACACAACCTTGCTTGCTGAAAGTGAACAGGACTTGAAGCACTTATTGATGAAGACCAAAGACTACAGCCTTCAGTATGGATTACACCTCAATATAAAGAAAACAAAAATCCATAAAGATTACAGTCTTGGAAACTTTGTGGGGGAGTTCTACTCTGTCCTGTAAGGTTGCTATGAGTTGAAATTGACTCAACAGCAATAGATTTGTTTTGGGGTTTATAGCCTGCTGGCATGCCTTGGCTCATGACCCACTCCCTCCATCTTCAAAAAATCATGTAAGATAACATATCCACAGGTTCTGAGGAGAGGGCATGGACACCTTTGGGACTCATCTTATTCTTCCTACTATACATTCCCATTCTCACAAATATAGACATACATGCAAACTATACACACAATGATTTTACCACATCTCATCTTTCACTTACATCCAATAAAGCAATTTCACAATGGAAATAATGTGGAAAAGATATGAAGAAAGAACTATCTGAAGAATAGCTGGGAGGCAGGCTGTATTAGACCCACTGAAGGTAACTTAAGAATATAATAATTTATCTTTTGTGGTCCAATGGGTAAAGTGACCTTGAGAAATCATCATTATCTCCAACAGCACCAAAAAAATAGATAAATAAATCAGAGAAAGAAGGGAGGGAGGGAGAGAGAGAAGAAGAAAGAAGGAAAAAAATGAAGAAAGGAAAAAAGAAATGAAGAATTATAGATATGAGAGAGTTATAGATACTATAGATATAAAGGCCAAAGGTATTTATTTCTTCCTTAAAGCAAATTTGCATTTGAGGATAAAAAGGTTTGGTAAAAAATGCTATAGGTCAGAAAAGTGGATTTCTCACTTTCGAGGTCAGTTTCATATTTGTTTATAGCTCTCAAATAATATTAGAATTTTAGAACTTTAAACAGAAGCTCTTTTGGTAGTTCCAAGGCTCCTACAGAAGTGTCATGGGGCATATGCAACATTACTTACCAACTTAGTAGCATATACCTCAAAACACACACACATACACGCACACAAATCATTTTGAATATGTGGCAATATGAAGTAGCGTAAAAAGTACTAGATGGAGAGTCAAAATCAGAATTTATTAACCCCTCCTCCACTAAATTTTGTATGTTCTCAGACCAATTGGTCTCTTTGATCTCAACTTCTTCATCAAAAATTACGGATTGGAATATATCATTGTTAATTTAAATCTTGCATTTATTTCATGATTTTCAAAGCCAATTTGTGAAATAAATTCATTTTTCAAAGAAAGTAATGTGAAGCTCTCAAGTAAAACATTATAACTGCAGCTTAACTTGAGCAAGTAATGAGGAAGTGATAGGTAATGAGGAAATAAAAGACCTCATTACACCTTCATGTTCCAGGCTGCGTTGCTACCACTAACCTACCCCCAGGAGAGTAATGACCAGTAACACTTCTTTTTTGAACAGGGCAAAAGCATCCATTACTTTCCCCCACTATGATATCCACTGCCCATCTCAGAAACTTCCATCTGTGTTATAACCTCACAGATTATATAGACCAAAGTTTTTGAGAATATCTGAGGATTTATCCCAATTTTGTAAAAGCTATGTCATTGAATAATATAATTTTTGATCACCCCAAAACACCATGATTACCTCTCCTTTCTCACAATTCTTCCTTTCTGCATAACCTCAGAGTCTCCTTCAGTGGATTTTCTTTTGCCATTTCAAGCTTTGTGTTACATGAAACTCTTAAAAAAAAAAAAAAAAGTACCTTAAGGGCAGAAGCCAAAACTTTCGTAGTTTTGTAACTCTCTGCAGTCTTCACACCCATGAAAGTTTGACTATTACTGCACAGCTTAAAATAAGGCATTTACTGACCCTCAGGAAGCAATTAAATTTGTCTGAGTAAAGCAAATCTATCCATTGTTACATCTTGTCAGATTTAGCTGCAAATGCATACAGAAAGCCTCTCCAGACCTTCCTTTGCTGAGTTATGTTTTGAATTTCATAAAGACACAATAGTGAACTAGATGCACATTGTCATTTTCTCGGGCTTCACAGAGGCCCCTTCACTTGTACCTTTTGAATCTGCTTCAGCAATCTGATGACAGTGATAAACTGAATAGCAAACACAGTTCATTTATATTTGGGTTTCTGTCCTTACGAGAGATAAAGATTATTGTGAAATTCTGAAATGAGAAGTTTCTTTCTTTACAAAGGTATCTGGTAATAACAGTTGCCTTATCTAGATAGCTCAAGGCTCAAAGAGTAGAGAAGCTGCTTCACAGTGGGAGGACTGGTAGATACATCAGAATGGATTTGTACTTAAAAATGTGGGTTGTGAGATTCCAGAAAGACAAATGTATACGAAGCAAATGCTGCCATTACAGTTTCATCTACTGTGACACAGGAACTGTGTCTAGTCAAGAGCAGTGATACATTTGCTATATGGCATTTGTTAAAACCATTGAAATAGGAAAAAAAAAAATGTTTAAGGGGGAAAAATAGCCTCAAACCAGAAGCAGAAGTAGTGTTGTTCCTGGGAACAGACTGAAAAAAATTTTGGCAAATCAGGTGAGCTGGAGTATCAGCATGGTGTTTATACTTACATCCTTCCTGCTGGTCTGACCTCCTGGATCAGAGGATAATAGACTCCCCTCACAGTGGTTATCACCCTGTTTCAAAAACTATTATGACTATACTGCACCCAAACTACTGAACTGGAAAACAATCCACTAGTTAAAGGTGAACTCACAAGGAAATATTACAGCTCATATTTCTGCAATCCATTCCATAGAAAAGGACCGAAAAACCTCAAAACATGTTAAAAATAAATGTTAACTAGATGAAAGACTGAAGAAGAATTGACCCCTTTGAATTGTACTGTTGGTGAAGAATGTTGAAAATACCACAGACTGCCAAAAGAATGAACAAATCTGTCTTGGAAGAAGTACAACCAGAATGCTGCTTAGAAGCAAGGATGGTGGGACTGCATCTTACACACTTTGGACAGGTTGTCAGGAGGGACCAGTCCCTAGAGAAAAGGACATCATGCTTGGCAAAGCACAGGGTCAGTGGAAAAGAACAAAATCCTCGACGAGGTGGACTGACACAGTGGCTGCAACAATGAGCTCAAGCATAACAACGATTGTAAGGATAGCGCAGGACCAGGCAGTGTTTTGTTCTGTTGTGCATAGGGTCGCTATGAGTCAGAACCGACTCGATGGCACCTAACAACAACAGATTAAAGGTTTATAAGAGGTCTTCCAAATTCTTGGACTGTACTGTGATAGTTTTAAATGAACTCTGTAAAACCCTCAAAATAAAGAAGGTGTTTCATTACTCTTTCACAGAAAAACATTATATGCCTAGAATAGAATACGCAAAGACACACAACCTTACTCAAGTGAAACATTTAGAAATCTATGTATATCACTGTTCAACCATAATTCTAATTCATTGTGAAGTGAAAAAGCACTACAGAGCATTAACAGACGCCCTTTAAAAAAAAAATTTTTTTTTGCTTGAGTAGACTGAGTAGCATTAACTCCAGAAAATGAATGAATGAACGAATGTTTGGATACTTCCATCTTTAATAAATAATAAAGAACCAGGATTAGAACTAGACAAACACTCTAGAAATCCAAAAGCTACTCTTTATTTCTGTGATCTTTACAATCTAAAATTCAGTGGTCCTCATCGAAATATTGCACTATCTCTTTCTGCCTTCACAGCCAAACTTTTTAAAGCAATAATTTACCATGGCTGGATTAAAAAAAAAAATTACAAGCTCTTCATTCCTTCAATCAGCTTTGTCATTTCTTCTATCCCTTCCTTTCAACTGAAACTGCTGTTCCTATGGATATCAATATATTCCCCAATTGTTAAATTCACATTTTATATTATTTCTCCCCACTATTTTTTTTCCCTTTTAGAAACAATCTCTTGTCATGGCTTCCATGACCTGATTTTCTCCTGGATTTCCCACAGCTCCCTAGTGGTTCTTTCTCAAAATTCTTTTGGAGCATGTTTTCTTCTGCCCAGTTCTTAAATATTGGAGTTTCCCCAAAACTCAACTACCTCCATGACTTCAAATACCAAAGCATTTGTCTCCATCCTAGATCTCTCTTTTCAGCTAGTAAATTCAATTTTCTTCCAAAAACTCTGCTGCTAAATTCTGAGTAGCTCATGAAATAATATTTTTAAGGCTAAACATATCCTCTCCTATATTCCTTACCTTACTTTGCGTTATCACTCACTAAAGTCAGAAACTTATAAGATATTGTTAAATCCTATTTCTCCTTCATCTCTTTTACCCAGCATTCTCAGCATTCTATTATTTCTACTTGTTCGATATCTCTCACACTTTCATCCTCCTCTCCATCCCTACCTCCCCTGCCTTAGCTCAGCACTTCACACCCAGGGTATTGTAGTAGCCTCATGACTTGTCAATCTACTTTCCACCACAACTCCTTACTACCTATCCTCCAGATAAATTTCCTTAAAATTTTATCAATCAATTCACCCCCTTGCTAAAAATATGTCAGCAGTTCGCATCACTTAAGGATAAACCCAAACTCCTTAGAAAGGCCATTCATAATATGGTCCTCATGTTTCCCTACAGCCTCATATTTTACCTCTTCATCGTTTGCACCATATACCTGAAAAACCAAACAACTTGCAATTCCTCCTAAGTCCTAGATTTAAAAAAAAAAATCGTATTTCTCTTCCTGCTTCTTTCTGTGTTGGGAATGCTCTACTGTATTTCTTTGTCTGGATAAACCTTTATTCACTTTTATACATTCTTTCTACATTTGGGCTGTAAGTTTCTTGAAGGCATGTATGGCATCTTGCTACTGTTTTATTCACAGCACTTAGCATAATAAAACCCATTGCCATGGAGTCGATTCAGACTCATAGCAACCCTATAGGACAGAGTAGAATTGCCCCACAGGATTTCCAAGAGAAATGTGTATAGAGGGAACGATGCCATGCAAAATATCAGAGTAGGAAGCTTTAGAGGCACTCAGTGTCATCAAGTAAATCGGACACATAGTGACCCTGTAGGAAAGAGTAGAACTGCCCTATAGGGTTTCCAAAGCTGTAATCTTTACAGAAGCAGTCTGCCACTTTTTTCTCCCATGGAGCGACTGGTGGGTTCGAACCACTGACCTTTTGATTAGCAGCTAAGCTCTTAGCCACTGTGCCACCAGAACTTCCACCTTGAGGTGAGGTCCCCCAAAACAATAATTGAATAGGACAGAGCAATTGGAATCAACTATGTCAGAACTATGGAACCTGGCTGGAGACTTAAACCAAACAGGGAAGTTTCAGATAAAGGGTAAGGATGCTGATTCCTGTAGGTGAGCCTCAATTACCAACCAGCTTACATTCCACATTCCTCAGACCTGTCGTGGTGGAGCAGACAGTGGCCCGTATTTCAAGAGTGGCTGGCTGATGTCACAGTCGGAATGGGGACATTGTCCTTCAAGGATTTGGGGTTGCACAGTTTGTAGAGTTGGGTTAATCTGGTAATCTGTAATAGATAGGTGCAGATGATTGAGGTGGTTTTGGCCTTCCTGCAGTAGCATCTTCTCCCGGCAGCACCATTTTAAAAGGCCAGCACATGCTTTTTTCTTTTTCTTTCTTTTCATCGTGTGTGTGTGCACGTGAGTGTGAAATCTGGCAGGCCACTGACTGAATGCAGAAAGAATGCAGTGGTTTGAACCCACCAGAATTAGAATACACACTTTTAGCAAAAATACCTTGGAAAAGTCACTAAACAAACAGACAACTGCAGCCTCCATTAAGTCACATGACAACCTTGTAGGAAAGAATAGAACTGCCCCAGCTACCCCTGAGATGTGGAAGAATCAGATATATTCTGGTTTTTTTTTTTTTTTTTTTCTCTAGATTATAAGAGAATCTCTTCTGAACCATTAGCTGGCCACAGACTGCAGAACAGGGACCTAGATGTCCATGCATATCTTGGAAGGTAGTCTTTGCAAAAATAATCTGGAGAAGTAGCTGATCAGACAGAATATTACAGACTTCAATGATAAAAATGAAAATTTCAATCCACAGGGAAGGGGAAATATCTAAGCTCCAGAGCTGTGCCATTCTAATATTCAAATATCCCAGATTCAAAAATTCACAAGGCATGAAAAGAAACAAGAAAGGATGTCCCAATCTAAAGAACACAGCAAAGTGACATAAATTGTCCCTATGGAATGAATCCCAGATAACGGACAGAGTAGAAGACTTTGAAATAACAATATGAAATATGCTCAAAGAACTAAAACATGGACAATGAAATTAGGAAAATGATACAGAAACAAAATGAGAATCTGAATAAGGAAATAGAAACTATAAAAAAAAAAGCATATCATAGAAGCTGAAAAATACAAAAATTGAAATAAAAAAATTCAGTGGAAAACCTCAACAGCAGATTTGAGCTGGCATAAAAAAAAAATCAGTGGACTAAACCATAATGCAATCAAGATTATCGAGTCTGAAGAGCAAAAATGGAAAAGGATAAAGAAAATTGAATACAGCCTAATAAAACTGTGAGACACCATTGAGCGAACCAACAAACACATCATGAGAATCTGGTAAGAAAAAGAGTGAGAGCAACGGACAGAAAGAATGCAGTCAGTCCTATGTATCCTCAGGTTCCATATCTGAGGATTCAACCAACCGTGGATAGAAACTATTTGGGGGAAAAAAAAAAAGCTCCAAAAATGAAAACTTGAATTTGCCACACACCAACCACTATACTGGAGTGCTGGTAGCTCAGTGTTTAAGAGCTTGACTGCTAATCGAAAAGTCAACAGGCCGAATTCACAGCCATTCCTTAAAAACTCTATGGGGCAGTTTCACTCTGTCCTGTTGGGTTGCTGTGAGTTGGAATTGATTCGGCAGCAACAGATTTGGCTTTTTTTTTTTTTTTTTTTTTGAGCCCTACACTGAATCCACATGAATGAAATGATGTGTAGGCATATCCTGCTGTAGCCTCCCACCATTTCACAGATCCTCAGTCTCTCTTTAGCACTCATTGTTTGAGCATTGTTCACCTCGCATCTTGTCATTATTCCCCAAACAATACAGCACTTTATAACAACTATTTACATAGCATTTACATTGTATCAGCTATTATAAATAATGTAGAGATTTAAAGTATACAGGAGGATATGTGTAGGTTATATACAAATACTACACCATTATGTTAAAGGATTTTAGCATCCATAGATTTGGTATTTGTTCCAGGAAATCTTGGAACGAATCCCCCATGGATACCTAGGGAGGACTGTATTTGAAAAAAATGACATAAATTTTTCCAGATTTGATGAGCAACGGGAATCTACAAATCCAAGAAACTCAACAAACTCACAGTAGGATAACACAAAAAAATCCATACCAAGAAACACTATAAACAAACTCTTGGAAATGAAAGAGGAAATTGTAAAAAGCAGCAATACAGAAGCAAAATGTCACATACACAAGTATCCTCATTAAGATTAAGTGCCAATTTTTACTTAAAACCTTGGAGGTCAGAAGGCAATGGGACAACATATTTTCATGCTAAGAAAAAAAAAGGAATTGTCAACCAAGAATTTTACATACACAGAAAAATCATCTTTCACAAATGAGGGAGAAATTAAGTCATTCCCAGATAAACAAAAACTCAAGGAATTCAATACAAGCAGACCTGTCTTACAAGAAATACTAAAGGGGTCCTTCAGATTGAAAGGAGAGGACTCTAAACAGTAGCTCAAAGTCATATGAGGAAAAAATATATATATATCCCTGATAAAGGCAATTTCATGGGTAAATAAAAGGCCAGTTTTGTGAAATTTTTCATTTGTAGCTCTATGTGTTGTATCCTATATGATTTTAAAGCATTAATTTATCTTATAGATAATAATGTATAAAGATATACCTCATGCTAACTACATAAAGGGGACAGGGCAGTATAGGAGTAGAGTTTTTATGTTATCAAAGTAAATTTGTATCAATTAAACTAATTTGTTATAATGTTAGGGTCTTAAATGTAACCCTCATAGTAATCACAAAGAAAATATCCAAAATATATACACAAAGGAAAGAAGAGAATCAAAATGGCTCATTATAAAAAATCAACTAAATACAAAAGAAGGCAGTATTGGAGGAAATACAGACTAAAAAGGTATCACATGCACACATAGCAAAATGGCACAAGCAAATCCCCCCTTATCAGTAATCCAAAAGCTACCAGAAGGAAGTAAATAACAAAGATCAGAGCAGAGAAAAATGATACAAAGAACATAAAGACAACAGAATCAACAAAACCAGAAGATGATTCTTTGAAAAGATCAATACTATCAACAACCTTTAGCTAGACCGACAAAGAAAAAAAAGAGAAGATGCAAATAAATAAATCAGAAATGAAAGTGGGGATATCACTATTGACCTTACAGAGACAAAAAGGATTAAAAGAGAACACTATGAACAATTGTATATGAACAAATTACATAACCTAAATTAAATAGACAAATTCCTAGAAACACATAGACTACATAACCAAAAAACCAAACCCATTGCCATCGAGTCAATTCTGACCCATAGCGACCCTACTGGACAGAGTAGAACAGCCCCATAGGGTTTCCAAGGAGTGGCTGGTGGATTTGAACTGCTGACCTTTTGGTCAGCAGCCATATCTCTTAACAACTGCACCACTAGGGTTTCCAGACTACGCAAACTGACTCAAAAAGAAATAGAAAATCTCAACAGATCCATAACAAAGTGAAGAGCTCAAATCAGTAATTAAAAAAACCTCCCAACAAAGGAAAGCCCAGGACTAGATGTCTTCACTGAGAAAATTCTACCAAACATTTAAAGAATTGACACCAACCCTTTTCAAACTCTTCCAAACAATAGAAGAGGAGAGGATACTTTCTAACTCTCTCTGTGAGGCTAGTATTACCCTGACTCCAAAGTCAGACAAGAAAACCATAACAGAAGAAAGCTACAGACCAATATCCCTTATGAATACTGATGCAAAAATCCTCAACAAAACTAGCAAAGTGTAGCCAACAGCAGATTAAAAGGATTACACACCATGACCAAGTGAAATTTATCCTAGGGATGCAAGGGTAGTTCAACATAAGAAAATCAGTCAGTGCAATACACCACATTAATAGAATAAAGGAAAAGAACCACATCATTACCTCAACAGGTACAGAAAAGAGTTTGAAAAAATCTAACATCATTTCATGACAAAAACACTCAACAAACTGGGAATAGGAGATAAATTCCACAATGTGATAAAGGGTATCTATGAAAAACCCATAGCTAAGATCACACTCAATGGAGAAAGACTGAAAACTTTCCATCTAAGTCAGGAACAAGGCAAGAGTGCCCATTTTCACTACTGGTTTTCAACTTTATACCAAAAGGTCTAGCCAGAGCAATTAAGCAAGAAAAAGAAATAAAAGCTATGCATATCTGAAAGGAAGAACTAAATCTCTCTCTATAAGCAGATGGCATGATTCTTTATTCAGAAAATACAAAAGAATACACAAAAATCTACTAGAGCTAATAAATGAAATAATCAAATTTGCAGGCTACATCATCACAAAAAATCATTTGTTTCTATATATCAGCAATGAATTATCTGAAAAGAAATAAAGAAATAATTCTACTTATAATAGTAACAAAAAGAATAAAATAAGTAGGAATAAATTTAACCAGGGAAGTAAAAGACTTTTACAATGAAAAATATAAAACATTGCTGAAAGAAATTAAAGAACACTTATATACATGCAAAGGAACACATGAAACATATGGATGAAACTTGAAAACAAATGAAAGAGCCAGATTCAAAAGGATAAATACTGCATGATGCCACTTCTATGAACCATATAGACTAAGCAAATGCAGAGAGAGAAAAGTTTATCAGTGATTACCAGATAAAGGTGGGGGAATAGGGAGTTACCACTTAAGGAGTGTTGTGTTTCTGTTTTGGGTTATAAAAAAAAAAAAAATTGGAGGGAAATGCATAGTGGTGTTGTTTGCACGGCATAATGAAGAATGTGATTAATGTCACTGAATTGTACACTTAAGACTGCTTGGAACATCTAAGTTTTGTTGATATATATTTTACTATAATAAAATAAGCAAAAAAAAATTTTGACCTGATCCTCACTCTTTAAACTTTTAACTGTATCTGAAGATTCAAAAAACTCAAATCTGGTATTTAAAAAACAAAACTATCTCTTTTGAGTTGATTCCAACTCATGACGACCCCGTGTGTTACAGATTAGAACTGCTGTTTAGAGTTTTCTTGGCTTTAATCTTTACAGAAGCAGATTGCCAAACCTTTCTTCCAAAGCACCACTAGGTGGGTTTGATTCGCCACCCTTTATGAACACAAACTGCTTGCACCATCCAGGGACCTTGATCTGGTATTAAAAACTAAAATACTGAACCCACTGCCATGGAGTTGATTTAGATGCATAGTGACTCCATAGATTTCCAAGGCTGTAAATCTCTGCAGAGGCAGACTGCCACGTTTTTCTCCCATGGAGCCACTAGTGGTTTCCAGCCACTGACCTTTTTTGTTAGTAGTCAAATGCTTTAATCAGTGCACCACCAGGGCACCTATGATCTGGTATTAGCTATATGGAAATAAGCAGATGAGAGTAGCAAAACCAAGGAAAAAGGGGCTCAGGAGAACTACATTAAGAAACCTTCAATTTAAAAAAAAAAACCTGACTATGATCCTTAATATACTTAACCTAAATCTCATTTTTTAAGTGTATTGTGGTGGTGGTTGTTGGTTGCAGTCAAATTGATTGTGACTCCTAGAGATTCCATTGGTACACAGTAGAACTGTTCCATAAGGTTTTCAAGGCTATGTGACATTTTAGAAGCAGATTGTCAGGTCTGTCTTCTGAGGCACCTATAAGTGTGTTTGAACTACCAACTTCTGGGCTAGTAGTTGAGCATTTAACTGTTTATGACACCTAGGGATTTCTTAAAAAGTGCATAGAATGATTAAATGAAACACATAGATGATTCCTTCTTCCTCTTATATGGATGAGGTGACTCTCTTCTGGAGTCCCATATTGTAATGGTTTACTATTGTGGGACCTGTACTTCTCTATCTCCCCTGTGACATTCTTGAGTACAAGGACTATTATCTCTGCGTGCTCTGTGGCTAGGGCAGGGCTTTGAATATTTGGGTGCCCATTAAATGTTTTTAAAGAAATCTGAATGGATGAAATACATATTTTATATGTGGGTCTAAAAAAATAAAATTCGTATTTTAAAGGGTCATTTAAAACCAATTTTAAAAAATTAAAAGATTTAGAAGAAATCTTTAATCTAACCTAATACCTTCCTTTTACAAAGATGGCAAATGACTTACTCACACAGCTACATAGAAGTTGCTGTTACTAGAACCCAGGTCTTATACCTGCTAAGTTTGTTTTATTTTCCATGTAAGATAATAAAAAAAAAAAAATTTTTTTTATTACATTTATATGTTAACAAAACAGTGATTAATCACAAGCAGTAAGTTTCTTGCTGACTTTCCTCTCCCCTAATTCTTTGGGCCCTTCTAATTGCCTTATTTACTTCAGTCAGTTTGAAGGAAAAAAAAATGTTTGAGTCCCTTCTATGCACTGGGCACTTATGTATCTCCTGATTCTTGCATTGACCCCAGAAGACAGTTAAGCATATCTCCACTTTACAGATAAGGAAGTGAAATAAATTGCTGAAGATCACACAGTCTTGAAGTCATAGAGTGAAATATCTACTACTTAACAAGGCCAGCTTTCTTGTTATTATATAATGCAGTACCACTTAGAGCATTTACTCTAGTTAATCCCTGCCCAGGCCATACTCCTCTTGATTTATGTCTTTCCGATTTTAAATAGCTGATCCACCAAAGAAAAAGTAAGAAACATGTTATTCCTCTTTATTGTCCACAACCAAACAAAACCAAACCCACCGCCATCAAATTGATTGCAACTCATATCGATCCTATAGGACAGACTAGTCATTGTCCACATTTAGACCTAAAACATCATAAAAAATGTTGGCTGTTCTTAAAGGCTCAAACAAGACCTCATATAAGAATTTTTAACTTTCCACAGAAAGTTATAAACTTAAATTTTTAAGATTTCCAAAGCAGCAATAATTTATTTACTGAGGATCGGATATAATATTCCTCCAACAGAATCCAAAGCACATCTGCCAAACAGGACACAATTCTCCAAGATTTCTATCTAATTGTCACCTTCGATTTGTGGTGGGATGCTTTCTTTTTCTTGTCTAGTTTCCACCAAACCCTCAAAATTCTTTCTCTAACATAGTTGTACACCAAAGAGGTCTTATATGAGAAAATAATTTATTTTTATAAAATCATATCTTTATATGTATCAGTTATTTTTTTGAAATTGAAGTCATTACAGCCTATAGTTCAGTGCTAATAGTATTTTTCCTTTCTATATTAATATCTTATTCTTTGTGTGAAAAAAAATTCCTTTGTAAGGGAATAACATTACAATTAACTGCTCAATATAAGTAGCCAATGCCTTTTAACAATACACTTTCCTTTTCAATTGTTATACAAACTTTGTTTAGAAATTCAGCATATACACAGCAAGGTTGAAATTCAAAGGAAACTACTTCCCTCTCTTCATTAGAGAAAAATGGTTTTGAATCCACATACTAATTTTAATTGGATTCGCTCTTAAAAGTTCAGAGAAAAAGGGAATGTGACCATTCCTACCCAACGATGAGCAGAGAAAACATACGATCATAATTTTGGATGCTGCCATTATCTCCCAAAATTCTATAATCCATTAATATTTTTTTGTATATTTTACCGAATTAGAGGCTGAATTTTGATTTCTACCTTTGTCTTAGTAGTCTGTACTTACTAATTTTCCTGTAGTGCCATCCTTTCCATATATACCATTACATTTGAAAATCAATATAAATATCAAGAAAAAAAGAAATGGTGAATATCCTAATATTCTCGAATTGGTAGAATATAGGTTCATATTTCTTCATCTCTGTTTAGATGACAACGTAGTGTGGGAAATAGAGAATATGTTTAAAAATTGACAGATGTATTTGGCCTATGATAAGACAGGCATATACTCAGTCTTTTTTAAATCTTGAGGTTTTTATGTATCAATAGAACCAATTATATCTGTACCCAGAGCTACTGTAGGAATTAAATAAGATATGTAAAGCATCTGGCACATAACTGGTGCTCAAAAATTTTTGGTTCCTTTACCTCATTTCCTGTTTATATCCTTAAGAACAGAAAGCCATTTCAGGACCAAAACCAGTGACTTTTAACCAATCTATCATCTTTGTGAGTTTCCTCCCTTTTGTAGTAAAAATTACATTGCAGTTGGAATTCATTCAGCATTTAGACCACAAAAAAGGTAAAAGACTGAATGCAGTGAGACTGGAAAGATTAACATTTTATCTTCCTTAGAAGGACATTTCACAAAAAGAAACAAAAATTGAAACATTTTTAAAGCTCGAATATCAATAAATAGCATATGAACATAAAATGTTGCCTGTATTTGAAATTTCAATGAAGAATGTTGACTTTTGAGGAATATTCTACTTCCACAGCTGTCTATGCTTCCATTAAGCAAGTTCTTAGGAAATGTTTTAACCATCTAATCTCGAAATAATTTAACATGTGATCTCTTTATCTCATGCAAACTTGAGGAAGGAAATGTCTAGTAACCACCTACAGGCTCAAAAAGATATTAAAGATCATCTATTTCAGTTCAACACAGGTGGTCACCAAGTCTGAGCTTGAAGGCAAGCTTCACAGGCTATCCTGTAATTTGTGAGGTAGACTAGGAACCAAATGGACTACATCTGTGGAAAAGCTCAATATCATCACCCAGAACAAGGCCAGGGGCCAGCTATAGAACATATCATCAATTGCTCATATGCAAGTTCAAGTTGAAGCTGAAGAAGATTAAAACCAGTCCATAAGAGCCAAAGTACAACTGTGAGAATATCCCACCTGAATTTAGAGACAATCTTAAAAACAGATTTGATGTATTGAACACTAATGACTGAAGACCAGATGAGTTGTGGGATGATATTAAGGACATAATGCATGAAGAAAGCATAAAGGTCATTAAAAAGACAGGAGAGAAAAGACCAAAATGAATGTCAGAAGAGACTCTGAAACTTGCTTTTCAATGTAGAGTAGCTAAAGTAAAGGGAAGAAATAATGAAGCAAAACAGCTTAACAGAATATTTCAAATAGCCACTCCAAAGGACAAAAAAAGTATTATAATGAAATGTGCAAAGACCTGGAGTTAGGAAACCAAATAGAGAGGAACACACTCAGCATTTCCCAAGCTGAAAGAACCGAAGAAAAAATTCAAGCCTTGAGTTGCAACATTGAAGGATTCTATGGGGAAAACATTGAGCTATGCAGGAAGCATCAAATGAAGATGAAAGGAATATACATAGTCATTATACCAAAAAGAATTGGTCAACATTCAGACATTTCAGGAGGTAGCATATGACGAAAAACTGATGGTACTGAAGGAAGAGATCCAAGCAGCACCAGAGACACTGGCAAAAAACAAGTCTTCAGGAATTGACAGAATATCAACTGAGATGTTTCAACAAATGGATTCAATACTGAAAGCACTCATTCATCTATACTAATAAATTTGGAAGACAGCTACCTGGCTAACAGAATACAAGAGATTCATATGTGTGCCCATTTCAAAGAAAGGTGATCGAACAGAATGTGGAAATTATTGAACAAATCACATGCAAGCAAAATTTTGCTGAAGATCATTCAAAAATGGATGCAGCAGTACATCGACAAGGAACTGCCAAAATTTCAAGCTGGATTAAGAAGAGGGCTTGGAACAAGGGATATTATTGCTGATGTCAGATGGATCCTGGCTGAAAGCAGAGAATACCAGAAAGATGTTTACCTGTGTTTTATTGACTATGCAAAGGAATTCGACTGTGTAGATCATAACAAATTATAGATAACTTTGTGAAGACTGGGAAATCCAGAACAATTAATTGTGCTCATGCAGAACCTATACACATGCCAAGAGGCAGTCGATAGAACAGAGCAAGGGAATACTTCATGGCTTAAAATCAGAAAAGGTATGTGTCAGGGTTGTATCCTTTCACCACACTTATTCAGTCTGTACGCTGAGCAAATAATCCAAGAACCTGGACTATATGAAGAAGAATGCTGCATCAAGATTGGAGGAAGACTAATTAACAACCTGCACTATGCAGATAACACAATCTTGTTTGCTGAAAGTGAAGAAGATTTAAAGCACTTATTGAAGAAGATCAAAGGCCACAGCGTTCAGCATGAATTACATCTGAATATAAAGAAAACAAAAATCCTCACAACTGGACCAATAACAACATCATGATAAATGGAGAAAAGACTGAAGTTGTCAAGGATTTCATTTTACTTGAATTCACAGTCAATGCCCATGGAGGCAGCAGTCAGGAACCAAATAACATATTGCATTGGGCAAATTTGCTGCAAAATATCTCTTTAAAGTTTTAAAAGAGCAAAGATGTCACTTTGAGGGCTAAGCTGCACCTGACCCAAGCCATGGCATCTTCAATCATCTCATGTACATGTGAATGCTGGACAACGAATAAGGACAACTGAAGAATTGATGCATTTGAATTATGGTGTTGGTGAACAATGTTAAATATACCATGGACTTCCAGAAGAACAAACAAATCTGTCTTGGAAAAAGTACAGCCAGATTGCTCCTTAGAAAGGACAATGGAGAGAATCTTATGTCCTTTGGACTTGTTTTCAGGAGGAACCAGTCCCTGGAGAAGGACATCACGCTTGGTAAAAGGTCAGTGAAAAAAGGAAGGCCCTCAATGAGATGGATTGACACAGTGGCTGCAACAATGAGCTCAAACATAGCAAAGGTTGTGAGGGTAATGCATGGATGGGCAGTGTTTCACTCTGTTGTACATAGGGTCACTACGAGTTGAAACCGGCTCCACGACACCTAACGACAAGAACAGTTCTCTTTGGGAGTTCCTGGATGATGCATATGGTTAACATGTTTGGCTGCAAAATGAAAGTTGGAGCTTCAAGTCCATCCAGAGGCCCCTTAGAAGAAAGTCCTAGAGATGGGAAAATCAGCCATTGAAAATCTCTGAAGTTGGTGTACAGTTCCAATCTGACACACATGTTGTCACCATGAATTGCATTCGAGTCAACAACAACTTGTTTTTAGTTTTCTGTAAGTTCTAAATGCTAGATTCTCCCTTTTACTGGACTAAAATCTGCCTTCCTATGATTTCTTCCGCTTTTCCAGTTCTGTCCTTTGAAGCAATACAGAGCAGAGAGGCTCCCTGTTTCATGTTACAGTAGCTACCCATTCTGTTTCTTTTCTTCACAACGCAGCACTCAGTTTTTGCTCTGGAGAAACACCTCTTGCCAGTCTTCATTACATGTGGATCTTGTTTTGACTGATACTAACTCCAAAAAAAAAAAAAATTTTTTTTTTTTTTGCTCCGTGGGGGTCTTATGATTTAAACATGGAGTCTTAGAAACTCCTATAACCGTAATTAATTCAGGGATGAGTAGAAAACACAATTCAAGACAATGATTCGAAGGCCGGGAGTATTGTTTTGAAGGGCTGAGTAAGAGAAACAGTGACTTTTTCAGCAGATTTGTAGATACAGATGCTCTGGCCACCACTGGTTCACAGTAAGTGAGAGCCTCTCTGGATATGGAGTTAACACAGAACATGGAAAAGCAGAAAGAGAGTGGCTGAGTCCTAAACTATTAGAGCTCTGAAATCCAGCCAGAATATGAAGGCAGATATACTTCCCTGCACATTTCAGTTATACAAACCAATTTTTGCTGTTAGGTACTGTCGAGTCAATTCTGTATCATATCTTTATGGGAGCAGATTGCCACATCTTTCAGTTATCCTTTCGGGTAGCAGCTGAGTGCCGAACCCTTGCACCACCATGGCTTCTTTACATCCCTTTTATTTCTTAAGTTAGTTTGGGTTGGATTTACCATCACCTGCTTCCAAACTAATCTTGACTGAAACACATATACCAAAATTTTATATACATTTCAAGTTAGACATAACTTCCTCTCTGTAGTCATCTATTATCACAAACTAATACTCACAATTCCTTTTATTTCTGCTCATGTTGAACAAAATTTTTGTCTCTAAATCTCTTTCAATTTTGGTCACTGTGCTCCTTTATTGTCTACTGGATAAAATATGAATTAAAAAATCAAAAGTTTGCTGACACAAAAAGTATGTAAAAGGAAAATAAAAAGAAACCTTTAATCTACTTTGTAAGAACCACTTTCAAACACCTTAGAAATGCTACTTAATATCAATTAAACTGTCAACTTCGATCTCTGATATTCTGTCAATAAATCAGGTTTCCAACAGGCCTCTCTTTCGTACTACTTTATTAGCAACACAAGTTAACATATATTTCAAAATAATTCAACTACATGTGTTTGCTAATATTCCATTGTATTTTTTTTACCAATTTGAGAGAACTGTGTCCAATTGACTCAAAACTGTAAGATTTTCTACTTAACTAATTAAATATACATTTCTGTACAATGTGTAATTTAATTTTACATTCCAAGAAAGTAAAAATAAATAAGACATAGTCCCTTAATTGAAGAATTTTACACTTGCTGGGTTAAAGCACGTCTATGTCATCATGATCACTATGACCGCATCATCCACAGGGCTACCATTCATTTGCTGTGTGTTTAAAATATGACAGGCTTGATGCAAAGGGCTTTGCAGATGAGGTCTCATTTAATCCTCTTAACGTCATGACGTGGTATTATTATCCCAATTTACAACAAGGAATCTGAGGGAGAGAGAAGGTCAGTAACATGTCCAAAGTCACACAACTTATAGCTGGAAAAAAACAAAAAAATCAGCAATCAAAACTAAGTCTTTCAGTTTCTAAAGTCCTTGTTCTTCCCCATGATGAAATCTTGCTTCCAATCTCTATAATATTTAGGAGGATAGGTGGGAAAACATGAAAACAATGTTCTGAGAAAAATATAATGGACGAAACAAGCACTTCTGCTTGGTAGTAGAACTTTTTAAAGGGATAATGTTTTATGACCAGCTTACTTCTTTTCAAGTTTGGAATGTAAATGAATAAAAAAAAAAAAACCCAAGGAGAAAAATCAATATGCTAAATACATGCTTGGAATTTATGCTAAAAATTTGAAATATTTATGACAGAACCTGAGGAATGTCTTTTTATTTCTAGATCATCTAAGCTCATGTGTGAGACTGGCCCTAAAGAGATAGTGAAAATAGTTTGTTGCCCTGGTCTCTCCTTTCTATCTTTCTTTATCCACCAGGTTTGCCACACTCTTTCTCATTTCTTAAGATATTCTGCATCCTTGTGTTGCTCTTTTTTTTCATGCTTTCTTCAAAATCTATCCTAATGAAACAATTCTGATACAGTAATTCACATTTTGGAAGGAATTTTAGTCATTGTTACCATTCTCAAAAAATACTTTAGCATTATTTCTGGTTAGGAAATAAAAGTCTTTAATTTTTTTTTAAGCATGAGCCGGTAGATAAGGACTTTTTAGGTGTGGAAAGAAATGTTGAGGGATGCCTCCCAAGCTGTGTTGCACAAGCAAACAAGTGACACAGCCCATGAATAAGACAGGTGCTGATGACAGCACCCACCTGCTTTTCTTCTCTCTCTCCCCTCCTCTGTGTTAGTGCCATTTTCAGAGGCTGTCACATCCCATAAGGATGATGGTAGTCAGAGGCCAATTATAACCATTTCTAAATCTCTTGAATGCTATCAACAAAAAAGAGAAGCAAGAGAATTTTGTTCCATGGCTTTGCATTTTCCCACCGCCCCTGTAATAGAGGTGTTAATGAGCAGTGAAATTACAAAAGGCATACAATGTGCAAATAATTCACTAATTGAATAAAGAGATACGGAATAAATTGCATTTATAACAAAATCTATAATCATTATTTTGTAAAAGAAGCACTGAGAGCCTCATGTCACTCATGACTCGCATCTCAGAGTAAGGAATATATTAAAATTGAACAAAATAGAGACTGAAATATATAAATGCAACATTTCTCAACTAAACATTTTTGGGTTCTTGCTCATAAAAAATAACTAATACACATTTTTGGACAGACAATTTTAAATTACATTTCTTCTTGACATCCTCTCTCTACAATTTATACAAATTCTTTGGCAAATTCAAATGAACATCAATACAGTAAAACCTGTGTTAAGGCAGAAGCCTGTCAGAGAAACCCACTGCCGTACAGCTGATTCCGACTCATAGCGACCCTATAAGAAAGAGTAGAACTGCCCAATAGAGTTTCCAAGGAGCGCCTGGCAGATTCAAACTGCTGACCTCTTAGTTAGCAGCTGTAGCACTTAACCACTATGCCACTCAGAGAAGGAAAATTCAAATATTTTTCACTAATAGAGAGCAATAGAAAAGTGGTAAGCTGCATTTACTCACAGATGGAAAACTTGTGAGACCTGGAAAAACAAGGCACTCCCCTTGAGTTCCAGCTCTCATAGGTTTCACTACGCAGGTTTCGGTTGGGGCAATATTTCACCAAATACACCTCCATAGTCCACAGCTAACCCTCTAGGGGATGCTAACAGCAGATGCTCCCTACCCGTGGGAACAGGCATCCCTGGCGCTGGGAGGAATGTGTGATCAATCCTGCTCCCCAGAGACCAAGGTGCTAGGTTGCCAAGACCACTCCCCTGTTGCCCCCCCGGGTCCAGAGCCTCCCCTCCATGACCTTCACCCGGCTGCAGGGCCACTCAGGACCCAATCACGCACTCACTTGAAGTGTCCGCAGTGGGAGCTTCCTCAAGCCGTGCATCACACAGCAGCCTCTACCCTTGTGCCCAGGAGCCCCATACACCCCGGGCCCAGGTGTTCGCATGGTGTCCAAATCACCTAACACCCAGTTTCACAGAATATGTTGTAGACATTAAGGAATACATAACTGTACTTACAAAATAATATCTCTGAAACTGAGTTTCTCCTTGATATTGTATTAATAATATGAACATAGTGCACCTTTAGCACATCCAAAAGATTAATGTAAAGCCTAAAATGCAGGCTTAATACTTTTTTTTTCAAAACATCATTTCAAAACATTCTGCTACACCTGACATGAAAAAGTCAATAATGTTCTTACCAAGGTCTTGCTGTTTGAAGATTCCCTGCCTGCTATGACGCTTAGAGAAACCACAAACAAAACAACACAGGCACCAAGACTGGGCTGGAAACTCATCCTGTCAAGCAAAGCACGGGTTTCTCACCACTTGGATGCATCCGTTGTGCATATGTTGCTCTTCATTTGGCAAGACTTTTTTATGTCTTAACAGACAGCTAAGAAATAACAAGTGTTCTTTTGTTTGTCAAGTTTTAGGCATTCTGGGGGACGTTTCCAAGCTATGTCGGTTCAGTTCACTTGACTCCAATTTAAGAGTATATCATCTTTATAAAGATCTGCTCACTTTGATCTATATGCTAGTAGAGGAGGGCAAACTACTTGTTGTTGTTATTGTTAGGTGCCACCAAGTCGATACCGACTCAGCAACCTGATGCACAACGCAACGAACCACTGCCCAGTCCTGCGTCATCCTCACAATTGTTGCTATGCTTGAGCCCATTGTTGCAGGCAATATGTCAATCCATCTCACTGAGGGTCTTCCTCTTCTTCGATGACCCTCTACTTTACCAAGCACGATACCTTCTCCAGGAATTGATCCCTCCTGATAATATGTCAAAAGTATGTGAGATATAGTCTCACCATCCTTGCTTCTAAGGAACATTCTGGTTATACTTCTTCCAAAACAGATTTATTCATTCTTTTGGCAGTCTATGGTATATTCAATATTCTTGGCCAACACCACAATTCAAAGGTCTCAATTTTTCTTCGGCCTTCCAGATTCATTGTCCAGCTTTCCATGCATTGTTGTTGTTGTTGTTAGGTGAACGAAACACTGCCCAGTCCTGCACCATCCTCACAATCGTTATGCTTGAGCTCATTGTTGCAGCCACTGTGTCAATCCACCTCTTTGAGGGTCTTCCTCTTTTTCGCTGACCCTGTACTCTGCCAGGCATGAAGTCCTTCTCCAGGGACTGATCCCTCCTGACAACATGTCCAAAGTATGTAAGATGCAGTCTCACCATCCTTGTTTCTAAGGAGCATTTTGGTTGTACTTCTTCCAAGACAGATTTGTTCGTTCTTTTGGCAGTCCATGGTATATTCAATATTCTTCACCAACACCACAATTCAAAGGTGTCAAATTTTCTTCCATCTTCCTTATTCATTGTCCAGCTTTTACATGCATACGATGCAATTGAAAATACCATGGCTTGGGTCAGGTGCACCTTAGTCTTCAAGGTGACATCTTTGCTCCTCAACACTTTAAAAAGGTCCTTTGCAGCAGAGTTACCTAATGCAATGCGTCTTTTGATTTCTTGACTGCTGCTTCCATGGCTGTTGATTGTGGATCCAAGTCAAATGAAATCCTTGACAACTTCAATCTTTTCTCTGTTTATCGTGATGTTGCTCATTGGTCCAGTTGTGAGGATTTTTGTTTTCTTTATGTTGAGGTGTAATCCATACTGAAGACTGTGGTCTTTGATCTTCATTAGTAAGTGCTTCAAGTCCTCTTCACTTTCAGCAAGCAAGGCTGTGTCATCTGCATAACACAGGTTGTTAATGAGTCTTCCTCCAATCCTGATGCCCCGTTCTTCTTCATATAGTCCAGTTTCTCATATTATTTTCTCAGCATACAGATTGCATAGGTATGGTGAAAGAATACAACCCTGACGCACACCTTTCCTGACTTTAAACCAATCAGTATCCCCTTGTTCTGTCCAAACAACTGCCTCTTGATCTATGTAAAGGTTCCTCATGAGCACAATTAAGCGCTATGGAATTCTCATTCTTCGCAATGTTATCCATAATTTGTTATCATCCACACAGTCGAATGCCTGTGCATAGTCACTAAAACACAGGTAAACATCCTTCTGGTATTCTCTGCTTTCAGCCAGGATCCATCTGACATCAGCAATGATATCCCTGATTCCACATCCTCTTCTGAAACCAGCCTGAATTTCTGGCAGTTCCCTGTCAATATACTGCTTCAGCCCTTTTTGAATAATCCTCGGCAAAATTTTGCTTGCATGTGCTATTAATGTTAAAAAAAAAAAAAAAAAACTGTTCTATAATTTCCGCACTCGGTTGGATCAGCTTTCTTGGGACTAGGGATAAATATGGATCTTTTCCAGTCAGTTGGCCAAGAAGCTGTCTTCCATATTTCTTGGCATAGATGAGTGAGCACCTCCAGCACTGCATCTGTTTGTTGAAACATCTCAATTGATATTCCATCAATTCCTGGAGCCTTGTTTTTCGCCAATCCCTCAGAGCAGCTTGGACTTCTTCCTTCAGTACCATCGGTTCCCGATCATATGCCACCTCTTGAAATGGTTGAACATAGACTAACTCTTTTTGGTATAACGACTCTGTGTATTCCTTCCATCTTCTTTTGATGCTTCCTGCATTGTTTAATATTTTCCCCACAGAATCCTTCTCGATTGCAACTTGAGGTTTGAATTTTTTCTTCTGTTCTTTCAGCTTGAGAAACACTGAGCGTGCTCATCCCTTTTGGTTTTCCATCTCCTGCTCTTTGCATATGTCATTATAATACTTTGTCTTCTTGAGACACCCTTTCAAATCTTCAGTTCTTTTACTTCATCAATTCTTCCTTTAGCTTTAGCTGCTCAACGTTCGAGAGCAAGTTTCAGAGTCTCCTCTGACATCCATCTTGGTCTTTGCTTTCTTTCCTGTCTTTTCAATGACCTCTTGCTTTCCTCATGGATGATGCCTTTGATGTCATTCCACAACTCGCCTGGTCTTCGGTCGCTAGTGTTCAGTGCATCAAATTTATTCTTCAGATGGTCTCTAAATTCAGGTGGGATGTACTCAATGTCATATTTTGGCTCTTGTGGACTTGGCTCTGATTTTCTTCAGCTTCAGCTTGAACTTGCATATGAGCAATTGATGGTCTGTTCCACAGCCGGCCCCTGGCCTTGTTCTGACTGATGATATTGAGCTTTTCCATCGTCTCTTCCCACAGATGTAGTCAGTTTGACCATCTGGCGAGGTCCATATGTATAGTCGTCGTTTATGTTGGTGAAAGAAGGTATTTGCAATGAAGAAGTCTTTGGTCTTGCAAAATTCTATCATTCGATCTCCAGCATTGTTTCTATCACCAAGGCCATATTTTCCAACTACTGATCCTTCTTCTTTGCTTCCAACTTTTGCATTCCAATCACCAGTAATTATCAATACATCTTGATTGCATGTTCAACCAATTTCAGACTGCAGCAGCTGATAAAAATCTTCTATTTCTTCATCTTTGGACCTAGTGGTTGGTGTGTAAATTTGAATAATAGTCGCATGAACTAGTCTTCCTTGTAGGCATATGGATATTATCCTATCACTGACAGCATTGTACTTCAGAATAGGCCTTGAAATGTTCTTTTTGATGATGAATGCAACAACATTCCTTTTCAAGTCGTCATTCCCAACATGGTAGACTATGTGATTGTCCAATTCAAAATGGCCAATACCAGTCTATTTCAGCTCACTAACACCTAGGATGTCGATGTTTATGCGTTCCCTTTCATTTTTGATGATTTCCAATTTTCCTAGATTCATACTTCGTACATTCCAGGTTCTGATTATTAATGTATGTTTGCAGCTGTTTCTTCTCATTTTGAGTCACACCACATCAGCGAATGAAGGTCTCGAAAGATTTACTCCATCCACATCATTAAGGTTGACTCTACTTTGAGGAGGCAGCTCTTCCCCAGTCATCTTTTGCGTGCCTCCAACCTGGGGGGCTCATCTTCCAGCACTATATCAGGCAATGTTCCACTCCCATTCTTAAGGTTTTCACTGGCTAATACTTTTCAGAAGTAGACTGCTGGGTCCTTCTTCCTAGTCTGTCTTAGTCTGGAAGCTCACCTGAAACCTGTCCTCCATGGGTGACCCTGCTGGTATCTGAATACTGGTGGCATAGCTTCCAGCATCACAGCAACACACAAGCACCCACAGTATAACAAACTGACAGACATGTGGGGGTTCACATGCATAGGAGCTGAATAAAAATATCATGGCTTGGGCCAGGTGAGCCATAGTCCTCCAGGGACATCTTTGCTTTTCAACACTTTAAAGATTTCTTTTTCAGCCAATTTGCCCAATGGAATGCATCTTTTGATTTCTTGACTGCTGCTTCCGTGGGTGTTGATTATGTATCCAAGTAAAATGACACCCTTGACAACCTCAATCTTTTTTCCGTTTATCATGATGTTGCTTTTTGGTCCAGTTGAGAGTTTTTTTGTTTTCTTTATGTCGAGGTGTAATCCATACTGAAGGCTGTGGTCTTTGATCTTCATCAGTAATTGCTTCAAGTCCTCTTCACTTTCAGCAAGTGAAGTTGTGTTATCTGCATAACACAGGCTGTTAGTGAGTCTTCTCAAAATCCTGATGCCACATTCTTCTTCATATAGTCCAGCTTCTTGGATTATTTTCTCAGCATACAGGCTGAATAGGTATGGTGAAAGGATACAACCCTGATACACACCTGTCATGACTTTAAATCATGCAGTACCCCCTTGTTCTATTCAAACGACTTCTGATTGATCTATGTACGGATTCCTCACATGTACAATTAACTTTTCCAGAATTCCCATTCTCCACAATGTTATCCATAATTTGTTATGATCCACATAGTCGAATGCCTTTGCATAGTCAATAAAACACAGGTAAACTTCCTTCCGGTATTCTCTGCTTTCAGCCAGGATCTATCTGACATCAGCAATGATATCTCTGGTTCCAAGTCCTTTTTTAAATCTGGCTTGAATTTCTGGCAGTTCCCTGTCAATATACTGCTGCATCCACTTTTGAATGATCTTCAACAAAATTTTGCTGGCATGTGATATTAATGATATTGTTCGATAATTTCCCTATTCAGTTAGATCACCTTTCTTGGAAATAGGCATAAATTTGAATCTCTTTCAGTCAGTTGGCCTGGTAGCTGTCTTCCAAATTTCTTGGCCTAGAGGAGTGAGCACTTGGGTCCTTCTTTCTAGTCTGGAAGCTCAGCTGAAACCTGTCTGCCAGGGGTGACCATGCTGGTATTTGAATACCAGTGCTGTAGCTTCCAGAATCACAGCAACACAAGCCCCCACAGTACAACAAACTGACAGACACATGGCGGCAGGCTACTTAGCAGAAGTTAAACAAATCCTGCACTTCATCAGGCAGGGAACTCTTGTAGCCCAGGGAGCATAATGGCTCCCAGGTACCACCCAAAGCGAAATCTGTTCTTAGAATGGACTCAGTCTGGAAAGCATTCGTTCCTTCAGAAGTAATAGTTTTGAAGTAACAGTAAGAGTTTAAAACCTAGAACACTGTCTGATCAAAAGTAGCCATTCCTCAATGGATATTAGTGATGGTTGCACAGCATGATTAGTGTAATTGATGTCACTAAATTGTACCCATGGAAAACATTAAACTAGCAAACATCGTGTTATAAATATTTTTAAAACAATAAAAAAAGAAGTAGTCATTCTTTCCTTAAACAGCCTAGATCAGAAAAACCCATAGACAATCAGCAGGGCAGAGAAAGGGAAATCTAGCTACAACTAGGACAGAAATAATGCTCCTTTAACACAGGATCAAAAAAAAAACAAAAAGGAATTGACACCTTTGAATTCTGGTGTTGGCAAAGAATATTGAATATACAACAGACTGCCAAAAAAAAACAAACAAACGAACAAATCTATCTTGGAAGAAGTACACCCAGATTGCTCCTTAGAAGAGAGAATGGCAAGACTTCGTCTCATGTATTTTGAACATGGTATCAGGAGGGTATAGTCAGCAAAAAAGGTGAAAACCTCAAAGAGATGGATTGACATAGTGGCTGCAACAATGGGCTCAAGCATAGTCACAATTGTGACTATGGCACAGAACCAGGCAGTGTTTTTTTCTGTTGTGTATAGGGTCACTACCAGTCGAAACCAATTCACCAGCACCTAACAACAACATAAACACAGTATCTTGGGTTTCAAAAGATGCTTGTGAAGAGGAATTAGAAATTCATTTGAACATCCTACTGCGTGGCATTTATAAGTCATCTTTAAAGTGTTTTACATGTATACATTCCTCTTGTGGTGCCCTGTAAGGCACTAATTTATTAGAGTATGTTCATCAAAAATATTTTCATACTTAAATATACAAATACATTACAAAACTGAAAACTGAGCAGTAGGGTTCTCATGGTCAGTGAGGCAATAAACCAATAAAACCAGTTGCCATTGAGTCAGTTCTGACTCTAATGATCCCATGTGTGTTGGAGTAGAATTGTGCTTGATATTGTTTTCAATGACAGATTTTTTGTAAATAGATTGCCAGGCCTGTCTTCCAAGCCACCTCTGAGTGAACGTGAACCATCTACTTTTCAGTTAGCAGGTGAGTGTTCAACTGTTTGTGCCCACAGAGACAAATGAGGCAGTACAATTGAGCAAACACTGGATAATGTTCTCTGCCTTTGAAAACAAAGGCATCTTATCGTGCCTTCATCAGTTGAACTGGCACACACTAATCCATTTGCTTACCCTGCAGTGGCCTCACTTCCTGCCATCGTTTTGTTTTCTAGTGAATATTTATCCTCTATGGGTGACAAATGGCAAGAAATTGTAAATGGCTGGAGAGACTGCAAAAGTTTCAAAACACAGTGTTACCCAGCTCCAGTCACTTCCAAGCAATGGTCAAGAAGAAGGAGAAAGATTAGTAAACAACTGCGAAGTCATCAAAGTTATTTCACTTGATGGAGAAAAATCATATACATTGTTGCAGCCTTTGAGATTGAGAAAAGCCAGTGTATGAACAAACACAGGTAAAAACTGTAATTGCAGACTTACCAATATTTGAAAGGCTTGGAAGAAAATGGAAGAATGAGGTGTGATTCTGGGAATATCTACATAAGAATTGTAATGATGCAAGCTGTATAGCACTGATTTAGTAACTGCTTCTATTTCCAAGATACATCTTATCCCTACCCCCCCCAACACACACAAAAGTAGGGGTATAGTTCTAAATCCATATGGTGAGGTTCAAGGAATTTCAATAAATTCTTTCCTGTGTTAGAGAAATAATCCTTTGAGATATATATATTAATATATACATATAAATACACATATGTGTTTGTGTATGTATATACACACATATACTTGTGTAAAACTTGACCAACAAGGAGGCTTCTGGAAATGCTGGTTGATCTTTAGTCATAAATGCCAGATCCTAGTCATAAATTGTAGTCCACTGAGTTGTACCGCAGTTGTTTCTCTTTATGTTTCCCTTGGTGATTTCTAAATGCAAACATTTTACCACATGCTTTCCACCTTCAAACACAATGTGCCCTTCCCACCCTCCCCCACCATGTCTTTTTGTGTGTGTGTGTGTGATGAGAGCAGTATCCTTGGCTTGACTTCTTCTGTGGGTTAGTCCTAGTGCCCTGGGAATTTATGAGTAGGTTCTAAAGTCTCCTGGAGACAAAATATTATAATCCTTTGTTACCCAGGGTCTGATAAGATTTCCAGTCAGTGGTGCCCCGTGATTGTAATACAAATTATTGTTATTCTGGTATGCATGTTATTTTTATCTCCTGAAATAACCATATCTCTCTTGGTGTGTTGCCATTATTGCAACCTTTTAAAAAATCTGAAATCAAATTATTGAAAAAAAAAACCCTGAAATATACTCAGTGAGTTATATGCTTCACTAAAATTTAAATTGAACTGTTATACTTCTTAAAAGCATTCTTCTGTAATCTTCCTAGTCTTCAAGTGGGGGAGGGCTAAAGCCAACAGAAGGCAATTCTTCTATTTTGAGGATAATTCTTGCCCTAGTTCAAAGATATCTGAACAAGTAGAACTGGAACATGAATGTATTGAAACCAATATTGGTAACTGCATCCGAATTTCTGTCTACTTGATGAAAACAAAACAAAAATAAAGTTGAGTACAAACTACAAACATTTCTTTTGAATGAAAAACTACAACTTGCTTTCAAAAAAACCTGTTAAAAATTTTCATGATCCATCTGCTAATAAATGTTTAAATTATGTATTTTTAAAAAAATTCCACTTCTATGCATTAATTATAAATTACCTCTTTATTTCTGTACCTCTTCTAAAACATGGGAGCCCTGGTGGCACAGAACTCGGCTGTTAACCAAAAAGCCAGCAATTCGAATCTACCAGCCGCTCCTTGGAAACCCTCTGGGGCAGTTTTTCTCTGTCCTATAGGGTCACTATGAGTTGGAATTGACTCTATGGCAACAGATTTCTCAGGCATGAACAAGAGCATCTAACTGATCAAGCACAGATCACATGTCTTCACCCTAGAGTTCAGAGAGCCTACAAACTACAAATAGGAAATTCCCCCAAATAGGAAAGAATTTGGATTCTTGGAAGTCACTAAACAACAACAACAAAAAATGTCCACACAGCAAGCACTAGATTTCTAATCCACCATGTTTTGGCCTAAAAGAAGTCTTAGAATGAAAATAACTTTTCATTTCTTGAAGTGCTATGCATTTCAAGGCATGGCTTTCAAAGGAGCCAGGATTGCCTAGTGGATAAAGAAGCCAAAGTGGCAATGGCCTTTGGATTCTAGGGATTCAACTTCTATGTTCTCAAAAGGTGTCAAACTACAAGTTCAGTTCCCTAGAAATTTCAGACTTTTGTGAAAGACTAAATAATGTCTTTTAAAAAGCAGAAAAGAGAGAAAGGAAGGAGAGAGAAAAAGAGTGAGGAAGGAAGGGAGAAAGAGAGAAAAGGAGAAGGAAGAGGAAGAAGAAGAAGAAGAGAGAAGAAGAAGAAGGACAGAGGAAAGGGAAGGAAAGAGGGAGGGCGAAAGGCAGAGAGAATGATTTTAAAAGCTATTAGCAGTATGTTGACTTTAAACCAAAAATATCCCTGAAGTCTTTGAAAAACCAAACGATAGTTTCGCTTAACTAGTAAAGAATGTCTGCCTTGACACTGAGCTCTTTTAAGATCTATCTATATGGAATCAAATTGACAACAGCCTCTCAAAAAAGATCAGGCAGGAAACTTAGGGGACAGTGAGTTTATGTTAATAGGGAGGATCAACTGGGAAAGCAGGGTGTGAATGATTGCACAACCAGAGGAATGTAATCAATGTCACTGAATTATATGCGTAGGAATTATTGTATTTGTGCATATTCTACTATGTATGTTCTCAACAACAGCAATAAATTATGTTTTTTAAAAAGCTGTTAGCAAATACACAAATAAGAGTTTAAGACTCTGTTAAATTATCTCCCTAATTTATTTGACTCACAAATTCAAGTAATGATGATGTAGAAAGCCCACCCCTTTAGAAATTTTTAAAAATTTATTTTATCAATTTCTGTGAGTTGTCATAAAGTTCTAAAAACTTTTAGATCAATAAATCATTTAACATTATACTAATAATTTATTTAATATAATTTTAATAATATTTATGATATATGTTCATTAATTTTTTTTTTTTTTTACCATTTAGAAGGAATATAAAAATATCTTATTTAAACTATTTATGATTTAAGTACAGAGCCCTGGTGGTACAATGGTTAAAGTGCTTGGCTGCTAACCAAAAGGTTGGTGGTTCAAATCCAGCCACTCCACAGGAGAAAGATGTGGTAATTTGGTTCCATAAAGGTTTTTAGCCTTGGAAACCTGATGGAACAGTTCTATGCTGTCCTATAGGGTTGCTACGAGTCAGAATCGACTCGAAGGCAGTGGGTTATGATTTAAGTAAATCTTAAAATGCTATATTTTATATTTTATTATGTTATTTATATGGGCTACATGCATATTTCCAGTAGAATTAAAATTGGCTACAATTCTCACAACAAATTAAGACAAAATCTGTTTTAATAACATGATGTTTTGAGTTTTTACTTTCTAAATTGCTTTTTACAATTCTCATGCTTAGCTTCTGAAAGATGGCATGAGCAAAGTTTCAGGCTATTTGCAAAGAAGTGGAAGAATAAAACGGAGATAGTTGTTTTTAACATCGTTTTTTGTTATACTAAATATAACTTAAGGTGATACATAGAAATTTAAATCAGATGAATTTAATTTATGAATCTGATGAATTATCATTTTAGGCTCCCTATTAATGTGTATCTCAACATTTTTTTTTTTTTGCCTTTAGCTATGTTCTCCAAGAAATGTACATTTTAAAATAAATGGATAAAAATTATTTAAAATTGCACATGAGCTTGAAGGATGCAATCCAGCCCATTGTTTCAACAGATATGGAAGCTATTAATTCATTAAAAATTGTTTTCAAGCAGATGCCATTTTCAGCTACTTAGATCAATAAATAAGCCTTGGTGGTACAGTGGTTAAGAGCTTGGCTGCTAACCAAAAAATTGGCAGTTTCAACCCACCAGTCGCTCTTCAGAAACCTTATGGGACAGTTCTACTCTGCCCTATAGGATTGCTATGAGTTGGAATCAACTCCATGGCAACAGGTTTTTTTGTTTGCTTTTTGTTTTTTAGATCAATAAAATCGTATCTGAAAGCAGAGAAGAAGTTTTGGCATCATTTCCAATTCTTTGTTATTTTCCTTCTGTAGATTCTACAGACAGCTGTTGTATGTGCAAAACCCAAGAAAAATTACCATCAGCTACTTGATCCTCAATTACAGGATTATTCGTCCAAGTTGCCTCTGGACCTGTTCAAAATGGCAACAGTCCAGCACTGGATAGCAGTCCAGCACTTAACCATTGGCGGTACTCAGGGAATTTCTTAGAATCTTGTTTCCTTAGAATCCTGAAATTGCTAAAATAACCTGGATTACTTACTTTAAGTAAAACATTCTCTTTTCTTAACTTGCACAGAATTGTACGCATCCCATTTACTTGCTCCTTAAGAGACCTCCACTGTTTTAGCTTCACCCTCCCTTCATAAGCAATTACAGTCACACTTCTCATTGTACCAGAGGAAGCCCACTCAGGATGTAGTTTTCCCAGAGAGAGCAATTTTATATAAATATGCTTCCACATGTACTCAAGTAGTATAATCCAGCAAATTGGGATGAGTTAAACCAGAAAATTTATAGCTGCATTTTCTATTTGTGCTGCCAACAGAAGTGAGTCCTCTGTATTTATCAACAGAACTGTGGCTGATTCCCGGGTAATTAGTATATTATCATCATATAATTTTTTTTTAATGGTCTAGAAGACTTCATAAAGCTTCCTTATTATTCCCTGTCTGACTTTGATATCAGGACACATGTTAAACTCATTTACTAGAAAGAACAAAAGGGAAATAAAGGAAGAAAATGCAGTAGGAACCCCTCAAGAACATGGGCATAGGAAACCAGCACAAAATTTTGCTTATGTTCAGTTACTAATTGTCCATCTATTGTGTTAAACACTTTTTCTCTCCTCCCACCTCTGGTGGGAAATGTGGCTTAGATCCCTACAATCTGAGTTAGGAATTTGTGCAAATTTTTAAAATATTATAACATCTGCTAAGTTCTTATCCTTTTAATGGTTCAGGGAAGAAGTTAATTGATTTTTGTAACTCTGATGCTAGTACTGCTTGAAAATTCTCTGCCCTATGTGACAGGACCACCCCATTGCCATCAAGTCAATTCCAACTCATAGCAACCCTATAGGACAGAGTAGAACTTTGTCATAAGGTTTCCAAGGCTATAATCTTTACTAAAGCAAACCACCACATCTTTCTCCTGCTGAGCAGCTAGTGGGTTCAAACCACCAAATTTCTGGTTAGCAGCCAAGCACTTTAACCACTGTGCCATCAAGGCTCCTTCACAGGACCAAAGGACAAGTTAAATAGTTCCACTAGGATGTGCTTCTGACTGACAATAAGCCTTATTCAGATAATTCCAAAATGGACCTTTCTTCAACTGGCTCTGAAAGATTCTAACATTGAACATGTACCTATTAACTCCTACTTGCTCAATTTCTGTCTTCTCCATGAAATGCTAGGATCCAATAGGAGAGAGATCACGTTGATTTTGTGTTTCCCTGTAACTCCTATACCTAGACAAGGCCTGTATCATTCTCAATAAATATTGCTCAAATCAATTAATTACTGAAAATCATTTTTTTAGACAATGTTGTCACTAGAACATCTTGTGACGATAGCAGTGTTCATACCATACAATAGGATAACTACTAGCTACACGTGGCAGCTTTTGAGCATTAGAAATGTGGCTATTGTGACTGAAAAAACTGAATTTTTAATTTTATCCAAATTTTAATTACTATAAACTGAAATTTAACTAGCCACATATGGCTAGTGCCTACCATATTTGAAAAGACAGTTCTAGAAACTGAGGGTATAAACATGACCAGGACACAGTTTCTGACTTCAAGGGGATTACCTTCCAGAGAGAAAGACAAGTTCAAAAACCATCATACCCAAACCCCCTGCCATCGAGTTGATCCCAACTTATAGCCACCCCATAGGGTTTCCAAGGCTGTACTTTACGGAAGCAGAAGGCCACATCTTTCTCCCACAGAGCCAATGGTGGTTTCAAGCTGTCGACATTTTAGTAAGCAGTCCTTCGTTTTAACCAGTGAACCAGCAGGCCTCCTAAAAACCATGACAGTTCTTCACAAAACAAGAGGTATTTTAACCAGTTTTACAGAATAAAGTGTAGAATTCAACCTATCGTGAAGATTTGTTTTTGGTAGTCCAAGGGCTAAAGAGTGTTTTCTATTTAACTTGTATATATCTGCCTGGCGCTCCTTGGAAACCCTATGGGGCAGTTCTACTCTGTCCTGTAGGGTCACTATGAGTTGGAATCAACTCAACTGCACTGGGTTACTGGGTACAACTACATAAAAAAAATATAAGGTTAATACGGCACAAACTTTCTGTGAGGATTAAATGCTTAATATAAAAATTTTTTTATCTATAAAGCACATAGAAGAAGATGAGAACTTTAATATATTATTGGCTATTATCATTAATATTAAAAAAAAAAACTATTGTTCTACCACCGAAGCCCATCTTGCTCAACATTAAAATTAACATTGAACCATAATTTCATTTCCTACTACCTTATACATATTTTTGTGTTTCTGTTTTTGTTGGTACATTAACATTGATTTCTTTAAATCTACCATTCTCACCCACAAAAATGATGTTTGTTACCTGAAACTTTGATCAGAGAAACATCCCAGGATCCTTTGGGAGATAAGATGGTTTAAGTAAAAACTGCTAACTCTGACCAAACAAAGGATTATTTTGCTCATACATGGCATTTACTTTCACAGCTGGCTTTCATGGTATGGAAAAGAGAAGAGAAGAAAGAAATCAACGTACATGACCAGTGTGAAGCAATCTTCAAAAGCTGTAGCCTAGAATCCTAGAAATGAACATGGGCACGTTTCTTTGATTCCATTTCTTACTGCCTTAGTTTATAAGAGAAAAGGTTAAATAGCTCCATCTAGAGATACTTATAGATCTTAGAGATACACAGTCCGAGAAATCATCACAGATACTGGGTCTTAGACAAAACTTCCTTTCAGTCCTCCAAAAAAAAAAATTTTTTTAAAGGGCCTGTAAATAGCTTATTATGCTTGTTTTAGGTTGTATCTACAGCAAATCTGTGTGAAATCACAATAAGTCAATCATTAGAAATGCCTAAAATGTTACATTACTAAAACATGAGGGTAAAAAAAAAAAAAACCTGTTGCCATCGAGTCGACTCTGACTCATAGCAACTGTATAAGACAGGGTTTGAACTGCCCCATAGGGTTTCCAAGGAGTGGTTGATTCAAACTGCAGACCTTTTGGTTGGCAGTCGAATCACCATTTTTAGGTAAGTATAACTCCACTGGAAACAACAAACCCCCATGACAAGTGATATAAATAAATAGACAAGCTTCAGTAGAACTGTACCATAGGACTTCCAAGGAATGCTGGTGGATTCAAACTGCTGACTTTTTGGTTAGTAGCTGAGCTCTTAACCATTGCACCACCAGGGCTCTTCAAATAAGCTAAGTAGCACATATAAATAGAACCATGGCCAATTCGTTATCAAAGCAAAGCAAATTGTAAGACTGAAGAGTCAACTTGATGCTAGGTGCTGTATTGAGGGCTGGGGATGAAATGGTCTGCAAAAACATTCTCTGGCCCTAGGGAGCTTACAATCTGCTGGAAGACAGAAGCACTAGTGAAATAATTACAAAATAAAATAAAAAATCACAAGGTGATAAGAGCTATTAATAGCTTACTACAAATGCTACAGGAAATTAAAACAGAAATGTCAAGAAAGACTTGATATTGAGAAAATAACACCCAAGTTTGGTTATAAAGGTTGAATTGGAATTAACAAGATAGGAAGGAACCACATTCCATGCAGTGGATGAGAGGGTTCAAACACTGCAGCAGAAAGAGGCATTACACATGCCAGAAAGTGAAAGTAGGCCTCGGTGGGTGGGGCAGAAAGAGTGAAAATGGAGAGAGCTTTTCTCACTTTCTGGGTGGTCTCTATACTCTAGAATGTATCATCTTCTCTATTATTTCCTTATCTGCAGTGACACATTTATAATTTGGGGGGTTTTCCTGGATTGAGTAGAAATGGCTACATCTTTCTCAAAAGAGGCTGTCGAGAAATATCATGTGGGGAAACTCTTGGAATACATTGTTATTAAGAGACAGTGAAAGCTGTATGAGTGATCACCACAGGCAAAGACTCAGCTGCATGGAGACTGATGAGCTTTCCTACCAACAAGACTGAGAAAAGCCGACCCCTTGAAAGTCTCACAATGAAATTGATTGCCCGTTAGCATTTTTCTCTTATGTATATTTCTTGTTTGTACTTGGTCATTTTTATATCAGGATAAGTAGTCTTTAAAAATTCACAGATTGATTAAAAAATCACAAACACGAGGTATAATGAAAAAAAATAAAAATTTTTTTCGAGGTATGCACAAGAGAAAAACACAAGCGATCAATCAACATACATAAAGACTTTAATCTCACAAATAAAAAAATACATATTAAAATAAGATACCATTTTTCAGTCATCATAATGGCAAAACGTAAGTATAGGTAACCCTCATTATCTAAATCAAGTCTATCCTTGAAAAACGTGGGGGATAGCAAACTGCCCCCATAGGGTTATTCAGATAGTAGGAGTCTATACTACTATTCAAATATTATTCAAAAAAGGAAAAAAATAGCAGTGTATTCTGAGTTCATACAAAAATTCTAATAAAATTCCTTAAATATCACTAAATGTCTTTTAAACACTATATAATTAATTCAAACAAAGGTGTCTACATAATATGAAAATTTTTAAATGCCAATTATCTAATTACTGATCATTTAACTCATTAGCAGGTATCTTTGTATATAATATTCAAAAATATTGGTCATTAATTACTCTTTCCTTGTACATTACAACAAATATGTGCTATAATGTAACTAAACAAATAATAATATGCCAAAGATACATGAAAAAAGCAAATGACACTTAGCAAAATACAATTTTAAACGCTTTTTTTTATTTTTTATGTTACTAACCCATCAGAAAGGACTTTCCAAAAAATGAACTGTGATACAACTGCAGCATATTTTACGTCCTTTAGCCCTGGCCCTTGCTAAAATACCCAAGCATTTACACTTTATACCAGGTGTTATGGACTAAATTTTGCCCTTCAAAAAGTGTGTTCTAAGCCCTGGAACCTGAGAGTATGACCTTGCTTGGAAAAAGAGCCTTTGAAGTTGTTATCAGTTAACCTGAGGTCCTACTGAAGTAGGGTGGATCTTAATACAATATGAGTAGTATCCTTATAAAAGAGAGGAGACACAAGGAAGAATGGCATGTAACCTTGGAGGTAGAGATTGGAGCTCAAGCCTGTTATCATCAGAACCTAGGCTGAAAGACATGGAAGACATTCTCCTTCAAAGCCTCAGAAGGAATCAGTTATGACCTACACCCTCATTTCAGACAACTAGCCTACAGAACAGTGAGGCAATGGGTTCCTTTTCTTATAAGCCACCCAATTTGTAATACTTTGCTATGGCAGCTCTAGGAAACTAACACATCAGGGAATTGATTCAGGTAGTTGAATTTTGGGTAAAAGTCATTATGGGAAGAATTCAGATAGTGATAGGAAGCAATACTTGTATTTGTTTAATGATAGCATCTTGCTTTTACGAAGGTGTAGTAAAAGGCCCTGTTGTATATTGTGGGTGAATTTATTCATTGTTACAACAATTTGGGGAGAAAAAAATTTGTCAGTACTTGTTAAAAATAAATGGTACTCATTCTTTGAGCCAACAATTCTTTTTTATGATCCCATCATACTGAAAAAAATCAGATTATATGCATAAGAATGATTCTATAGCAATTAATAGAAAATTGAAATCATCTTAAATATCCATCAATATCTTCTGAATCTAAGTTCCACTTTAATCTCTATTTCAACTGCCACAGTGAGTCACAATTTTCTTTCATCTGAACTATCCCAGTGCCCCTGTTTCTGTCTCCCTTGTCACTCTCTTGCCTCTTGGTATAAAACCTCACCAGAATTATCTATCTGTTTTCTATGCTGCAGGTAGCACTACCATGGCTAAATATTAATTGATCAAGCCAGATTCCTGCTTCATGCATTGGAAAGGATTCCCATTGCTCTGAGGATAAAGATCAAAATCCTTGACAGAGTTTACAAGGTCCTGCACTAGCCAGGAGCCTCTTACCTTTGGAACCTCATCTTGAACATGCTTTCCCTCGTTCAGTCCCTCTCTCTGCAGCCACATGAGATTTCCTACACTTACTTG
Organism: Loxodonta africana; assembly: GCF_030014295.1. Taxonomy (NCBI): domain Eukaryota; kingdom Metazoa; phylum Chordata; class Mammalia; order Proboscidea; family Elephantidae; genus Loxodonta; species Loxodonta africana. The sequence continues at coordinate 68,155,269 of NC_087343.1, forward strand.
AACATGCCCTGCTTCTTCCTGACATAGCCAACGCACCTGATTTTCCCACTAAAAATAGTGGTTTTTAATCTTGTTTTCTCCTAGTTAATGATTGCATGTGATGTCATCTCAAGTCTAACTTTCCTAGGAAAGCTTTTCCTGACCTCTGCTGGTTACAGTTTCCCTGTTATGATCTCTCATAATGTCATTTTACCAATATTTCTGGTTCTCTTCATCCTCCGAGACATACAGAAGAATATTAAAAATCTCTTCTGAGCCCTTGAAGTTAGATATTCCCAGGTGACTACCTATGGTCAATAAAATGAGTGCAAAGGGACAGGCAGAAGCATTTAAGAGCCCAAGAACAATTCCCATGATTTCTTCTTCTGCTGTAGTGAGTCCTGAAGCATCATCATGAAATGAAGGTGCCACAATATCTAAACAAGAATACTGAGCCACTACAAAAAGAGAAGTTGTCCTGGAGGGCCACCAGACCCACAATGAACTTGATGTAGGCCATAAAACAAACCTTTAATTGGGTTATGCCACTGGGATTGATATGGCATAACCTCGCTCAACCTAATGCATACACTTATCATGTGTTCATTTTACATTTTGCCTTGGGATTATTTCATAATACATGATTCATGTACCACATGAAAGCATTGTAAGAGCAGTAACATTACGTGTTTATGCTCACCATTTTAACCCCTATACCTAGAAGTTAACACAGATTCTCAATAAGTATTTGTTGAAAGAATGAATTTAGGATCAAATAAATGATGGTCTGGAATATAAATAAATGACACTATAAAATATCATACATATATTTAAGATAATAAAGTTTGATTTGGAGGTACTGGTCTATAAAAATATCCATAATATGTTTTAAAATAATTTTCAAAGAATAGTCTGATTTTCATTTTTTAAATTCCTATATATGCAAATAGGTCCCTAGGTGACAGAACAGTTAAGTGCTCAACTATTAACTGAAAAAAAGGCCAATAATGTAAACCCATCCGGCGGCACCACAGGAGAAAGGCCTAGTGATCTACGTGCGTAAGATCACAGCCATGGAAAGCCACATGGACAGCAGGTCTACTCTGAACATGTGAGGTGTCCATGAGTCGGAGTTGACTCTATGGCAATGGGTACATATGGAAATATGTGCTTAAACTTAGGAAAATGTATGGAATGAGTTACCCTGAAACATTTTACAGTATATTCTTTATTAGGGTAGGGTGAGACGTGAAACATAAAAAAGAGGAGAGTGAAATTGCTTTCTTTTATGTACCTCTATGCTATTTAAATGTTCAAAATGAGCATTGTAGCAATTTGCCATTAAAAACATTTTTAGGAAATTATAGGGTCATTATTTTATAGACAGATATAAAATGCCAAATCTAGGACTAAATCAGGAATTAGGATTTAAAATTCCAGGGAAGTGGGGCCAAAAAAAAATCTAGATAGGACAAGTGGAACCATCTACTAACTCAAATCTAAGCATCTGTCTTTGATCAAAACTTCTTAGGAAAGAACCCAGAGATAATGTAGCGAGGGTGAAAACACAAACCGTACTTCTCCTAGACGACAGTGTTTACTTTGATATTCCTGTTAAAGGTACTCCTATACACGATGTCCGTGTCCAGGTCTGGCATTATCAAGGACTCACAACCTAAACTCGAGGCACTGTCAAAGTGATGGCCTCATTTTAGTCAGAGCAAGGAGGATTTTTTTTTTTTTTAACTGGGCCTTAAAAGCATTAGATAATACCTTATTTCTTGGGATGTCATCTGCAGGAAGAGTGATTGATAATGAATTTTTAATTGTAAAATATATGCAAAAGAGTTTTTATAGCATACAGGTCAATTTAAAGAATAACAATTAAATAAATACCTGTACACCCATGACTCAGCTTAAGAAATAGAACATCCTGATTCCTTTGAGGCCCCCTTGCATCTCTCTGTGATTATGCCTCCCTCCTCTACTCAAGGTGCAACCCCCATTCTGAAGTTCAGGACGCTTTTGTTTATTATTTTATCACATATGTATATTCCATTTAGTTTTGCCTGTTTTAAAATTTTATGAATGGAATGATATTGTATATATTTTTCTGTGGCTTGCTTTTGGGTATTCATAAGTGATAAGTATAGCTTTCTTTATTTTTTCTACTTTTCTACAGTACTTCAAACTATGAATGTACAAAATATTAATTTTTTTTACTATTGATAGACAATTAGGCTATTTTTGGTTTTAGATTTTTTGTTTTGTTTTTTAATTATGAACAGTGTGACTGTAAACATTCTTACGCCTGTAGTATCTATACAAAAGTTTATCTATGGTATGTACCTAGAAATGGAATTGCTGATTTCTAGGGTGTACACATCTTCAAGTGAACTGTATAATACCAAATTATTTTCTAAAATTGTACTACCACTTAGGACTTCTACCAGCCCTTCATTCTATCTCAGGTTCTTTTCAGGCTTTTTAATTATTACCAGTCTAATGTTTTGAAATGGTATCTCATTATGATTCCATTTGCTAGGTACCTATTCTTGGTACTTAAGGAGGTGAGGGTCTTTTCATATGTATATTAGCTATTTGTGCTTTCTCTTCCATGAAATATCTGAAAATATTTAATTGCCTATTTTTCTATTTTGTAGTTTCTAGGTTTTTTTTTTTTCCTATTAAAACCTAAGATTTCTTTATATGTTCTGTACATATATTCTACATTCTTCATATGTCCTTTCAGCTATGTGTGCTGAAAATATCTTCTCTGGTTTTTATCTTTTTCTTCTCTTTATGGTGCTTAAAATAATGAGAGTTCTTAATTTCAATGTATTTAATGTTACCAGCCATTTTCTTTATGGTTTTTGTTTAATTTTAATTTAGTCAAAGTTACTCATTCTTTCATTTTTTTCTTCTATGCTTACTATGGCTTGTTAAAAAAGAAAAAAAGAAATCTTCCCTAACCTAAGATTAAGATACCCTTTTTGTGTTCTTTTAAAAAGTTTAAGGTTTTATATTTCATATTTGGCATCAGGACTGGAGGAAAACTCATCAACAACCTGTGATATGCAGAAATACAACCTTGCTCACTGAAAGTGAAGAGGATTTGAAGCACTTACCGATGAAAATCAAAGACTAAAGCCTTCAGTATGGATTATACCTTAACGTGAAAGAAAACAAAAATCCTCACAATTGGACCAATAAGTAACATCATGATAAACGGAGAAAAGATTGGCATCAAGGATTTCATCTTACTTGGATTCACAATCAACACCCATGAAAGCAGCAGTCAAAAAATCAAACAATAAATTGCATTGGGCAAATCTGCTGCAAAAGACCTCTTTAAAGTGTTAAAAAGTGAAGATGTCACTTTGAGAACTAAGGTGTGCCTGACCCAAGAACACCTTATTCCTTGAATAAGGAAGACCAAAGAAGAATTGATGCCTTCGAATTTGGGTGTTGGCAAAGAATATTGAAAATACCATGGGCTGCCAAAAGAACAAAAAAATCTGTCTTGGAAGAAATACAGCCAGAATGCTCCCTAAAAGCAAGGATGGACATGTTACCAGAAGGGACCAGTCCCTGGAGAAGGACATCATGCTTCGTAAAGTAGAGGGTTAGTGAAAGAGAGGAAGACCCTCAACGAGATGAACTCACAAATAGCAACAATTGTGAGGATGGCGCAGGACTAGGCAGTGTTTCCTTCTGTTGTACATGGGGTCTGTATGAGTCAGAACTGACTCAACAGCACCTAACAACAACAACATTTCATATTTAAGTCTTCATTATGAACTGATTATTTGTACATTATGAGATAGTATACACATTCATTTTCCCTTGTTGTTGTTGTTGGTAGGTGCTGTCGAGTAGGTTCCAATTTATAGCAACCCTATGTATAACAGAACAAAACATTGTCTGGTCCTGTGCCATCCTCTAGAAGCCCTGGTCGCCCAGTGGTTAAGCACTCGGAAGCTAACCAAAAAATAGGCAGTTCAAATTCACCATTCACCTTGAAGAAGAAAGATGTGACAGTCTGCTTCTGTAAAGATTTACAGTCTTGGAAACCTGGTGGGGCAGTTCTACCATGTCCTATTGGGTTGCTATAAGTTAGAATCAACTTGATGGCAACAGGTTTTTTTACAGGTGCCATCCTCACAACAGTAGGCACGTTTGAGCTCATTGTTGTTGCCACTATGTCAATCCATTTTGTTGATGGTTTTCTTCTTTTTCAATGATGTCCTTCTCTAGGGATTGATCCTTCCTGATCACATGTCCAAAGTAAGTGAGGCAAAGTCTTGCCATCCTTGTGTCTAAGGGGCAATCTGGCTGTACTTCTTCCAAAACAGATTTGTTCATTCTTCTGGCAGTCCTTGGTATATTTTTCACATGTATAGAATAGAATAGTCCGTTCTTTCCTTACTGTTATGGATTGAATTTGTCCCCCCAAAATATGTGTTGCAAATCCTAACCTGTATGCCTGTGGTTGTAATCCCATTTGGGAATGAGTTTTCTGTTGTGTCAATGAGGCAGGATTATATTGTAGGATGTGTCTTGAGTTAATCTGTTACAAGAGATTAAAAGAGCAGATTAGGCAAGCAGTGATGGGAGAAGAGAGATGCCAAGCCATATGAAGATTGCCCAGGGGTAGAAGCTCAAAAAGACTAGGACTTTCCTCCAGAGCTGACAATGAAAGCCTTCCCTCTGCCTGGATGCAGAGAAATGGGAACTCTCTTTCATTGCTGGTGGATATGCAAAATGGAACTACTGTTTTGAAAGACAGCTTGGTAATTTCTTACAAGCTAAACATAGTCTTACCATATGGTCCAGTAGTCATACTCTTGGGCATTTCCTCATATGATATGAAAACTTATGTCCACACACACACAAAAAAAAAACTTCTACACAAATGTTTATAACAAGTTTATTCATAATTGTCAAAAACTAGAAGCAACCAACTTGTCTTCAATAGAGGAATACATAAACAAAAGTGGTGCATCCATACAATGGAATGTTATTAAGCCATAAAAATAAATAAGCTATAAAGCCATGGAAAGATATGAATAAAACTTAAATGCCTGTTGCTAAGTGAAAAAAAAAAAAACCTGTCTGAAAAGGGTAGATACTGCATAAGTCTGATTATATGACATTCTGAAAAAGACAAAACCATAGAGTAGTAAAAATATCAATGGTTTCCAGGGGTTCAAGGAAAGGGAGGGAAGGTTGAATAGATGAAGCATCAGAGATTTTCTTAGGGTGGTGAAACTATTCTGTATGATACTGTAGTGGTGGGTACATGGCACCATGCTCCTGTCAAAAGCCATAGATTTTACGCAAAGAGTGAAACTTATTGTAAGCAAGTTTTTAAAAATCATTTAGTTTGCAGGGGAACCCAGTAAGGAATGCAGAGAGTGACAAAAGAAACTAACTGTATTACAAGTGTATGGAACAACCTCACCAAAGGGGTGAGAAATAAGTTGCCATCTAAATAATGCTGGAAATGAATAGCCTGTAAGACTAAAGGAAAAGTAACTGCACTTACGGACTGTACTCTAGTTTACGATAAAGCCTTTTCCCACAGAGGTATGGGTTAACAATTCTGATACTGCTATATAATTTTACTGAGACTGAACAATTAAAGAAATAGATAATGGATGATAGGAGAGACATTTTTCACTGTTGGAATGCAAATATACAGATAATTAAGGCGGCACAGCTAGAAAGATCCAAGTGGTCATGGGCTAAAGTTGGAGACATCAATATGAACTCATGTTTAGCTTAATATAGATGATCACATATAGAAATATTTATAGAGCTGCATAGACACACAGGCTAGTATACACACATATTTCATTGTGTGTCAGCTGAAAGGACCTACAAGCAATGACACAGTAGTAGATATGAGTACAGCTACTGCCCAGGTCTTGGTTTCTAATACAATTCTCCTATGAGAGGAACCAGAATCCCTTGGAGAAATGATTAATTCTAGGACAAAAAAAAAAATAGGGGCAGGAAATATACAAGGTGAGCTTGGAGGAGAAAGTAAGGAAGTGCTAAAAAACGAACAAAAAAATAAAGAAAATTAAAATTAAAAAAGAAAATCCATATTGATGTGGATACGTTAAAGGGTCATACAGGTGGCAACAAAAACAGAGCTCCCAGAGGCCAAAGCTGGAACAATTTGAACAATTAAATAAAGTATTATTGGATTATCACCCAAAATATAAAATAAATATCTATGATTTCATACTGATATAAATAAATAATTGAATAAATTAATAAATGAGGAAAAAAAGACAAATCTCCCATTCAGAAGATCCCAAATAATGTATGTAGGTATTCTGCCCTCAAGGATGGGAGCACAACCCCCTACTCCTTACTCATGGGTTGTTCATAGTGACTTCCTTCCAAAAAGTACAGTATAGAATGAGGAAAGAAGTAACTTTACAGTGGAGAAACACAACTAACGTTACCTCAGTCTAGTTGTTAAGGACAACATCAACGGTGATAAATCATGTTGGTAGTATGCATCCTTGACATGATGTGATGAAAATTGCACTGTACCTCTGTAGTCTTCCTCCCAAAAACCTATAACCCCAATCTAATGAGGAAAACAGTAAACAAATTTCAACAGAGAGAAATCCTACAAAACATCTGACAAGCACTCCTGAAAACTGTCAAGGTCATCAAAAACAAGGAAATTCTGAAAACTGTCACAGTCAAATAAAGACAAGGTGACTAAATATAATGTGGTATCCTGGATAGGAATCCTGAAACAGATAAACAAAAAGGACATTAGGTAAAAACTAAGGAAATCTGAAAGTATGGTCTTTAGTTAATAATAATGTATCAATATTGGTACATTAATTTTAACAAATATACTACATTAATGTAAGATGTTAATAAGAGAAACTGAGATACAGGGTAAAGGAGAATTCTCTGTACTATCATCTCATTTTTTTTCTATTGCTCTAAAACTGTTTAAAACATATAGTTAAAATAATATATCACTCCATTGCTTAAAACATTTCATAATTCTAACTGTGCTTGGAAAAAGTCCAATGTCCCTGACATTATCCATGAGGCTCAGCATGATGTGCTCTCTTTTACTTTTGTCTTTACGCAATTCTCTTCCTTTCTTTCTTGACTCTAACCATGCTCATTGAAGAAGAAAACATTATATTCTCTAACATAGAAGTAATATGAAGTAAAAATGCATATGCCCTCTTATAGAATCATCAGTTAAAGTTATATTTAATATCAAGCCTTGAAAATGAAGGATATGGTCAGGTATATACAAGTACTTGGAAGACTTTAAATGCTAGACTGAAATTGTCCTGGTTAGCAAGATAAGGAAAAATACAGAATTGGTTGACAAACATGAGATAAGAAGCAAGGAGATTCAATTATATTTATAGCGCGGTGACTAAAAGCACGCATAAGCCAAGGATAGATTTGGAATTTAGTCAAGTACAGTGTTAGCAAAGATTAAACAACCCAAAAGAGTTTCAAAAGGAATGTGCACCACTCCATGCTCCCCGTGGTGACAGAGCCCTTACTCGTGATGAAAATAATGTAAAGAGAAAAAAATAAATGAAATAAAGTATAAGTAGTGGCAAATCAATACATGTTCTATCTTGCTCCACCTTGAAGGAAGATTAGAGGAGTTTGCACTGAGTTTACATGGTAGGCAAAGAATAGAAAATGTAATTATAAATAAAAGGAATTGTACAAAACCTGTGAGCATTAAAAAAAAAAAAAAAATTCCAATACTGTAGAAATCTAGTATCTACCTCTGCTTCTGTAATTTAATATAAACAAAAGGTTTCCTATACCTGTACCATACCACCTGTTCTCCCTGGTTGCCACTAGAAAGGAACCCTAACACTGGGTAAGAAATGAGTATGTTTTCCTGATATGGTGGTAGCTGCTCTGAATTATTTGGGTTACTGGCAATTTTTGCAGGTGCCTGCCCTAATTGTCTTCTTTGGCCCTTCCTGCTACTAAGGAGGATTGAGCCCACTCCAAGGAATAAGGTGGGTGCAGGGAAGTCTACACTAGACTTGCCTTATTTTGTAGAATACATTGTGCTCTCTCCTGCCCTGGGGAATTCTTTCATCCTGTCTTCTTCCTGGAATGCACTGTTTCCCTTTCATTGAAACAGTACCATTTCCTCAGGGACACATTCTTTGAGCTCTTACTCTTGTCCATTTCATACTTTCATAAGACTCTGAGCTTCTTTCTACTACTCTTCAAAGTTTCCTTCTTTGAAGTCTTTTCTAAATGATAGCATGGACCATGTCTGACTTGTTCAACTCTGCATCTACAGTGCACACAGTAGATATTTAAGAAATAATTATTGAATAAAAGTGAGTGAATAAATCTTTCATTATCTAATCTGTTATTAACCTGTGTTTCAAATTCCTGTCTTTGAAATGCTTCCCAGATAGCTCTTTCCTGTCTTCCTGATGCTACCATAGTATTTTGACTTTGGTTACTATAAGTCTCTTGATTAGCTTGCTAAGGCATAATCTCTCCAAAAATGAACACCTACACACACACACCTCTCATAATTAACAATATTAATTAATCTCTACAAGTACTTTGCAATTTTCAAATCTTTCCATTTTGATTTTATTTAATCCTTGAACATGTCTGTAAACCAGGCAGAAATATGCCATTTCTTGCATTTTATAGAATTAATGGAGTTAACCAAAGTCAGTCAGTTAATAAATGACCAATCAGAGGCCAAAATCCAGGTCTTCTGACCCAAGTATGCTTTATTCTACTGCTGATGCTTCACTTCCCCACTCAAAAATCAAGAATAATTGTATACAATATAAATTCTTTAGCATGGTACCAGATACCTTACATAACTGAGATATATACTACCTCACTAATCTTGTTTCTAAACTTTCCTCAACATGCCATATATAATTATTTGCATAAAAGAATGCAATCATTTCCATAGTACTTAGTCAAATGCCTGTCACATAGTAGGTATATTAAATGAACTAATGAATTACTGCACACATAATAAGGGAATGTTATTTCTCCTTTTGTCATTCAGGTTACATTTCCTTATGGTGTGTTCCCGTGCCTAGAACCTGTTCTCATTTCATTGATTTTCTCAATTGTATCTGGTTTTTAAAAGATATTTTAGGTCCTACTTCTTCCATGAATCCTTCACTGATATCTCCAGTTCTAATCAGTTCTCTCCCTAAACTCCACTGTACTTGGACTCAGATGGCCCAGTATTTCCCTATTCTTCAATTTTTTATTGCAATTTTTTTTGTGACCCCAGCTTGCTGAAATGTTTCTGGAGAATAGAGCCCTGTCTTAGTTATCTAGTGTTGCTACAACAAAAATACCACAAGTGGATGGCTTTAACAAATAGAAAAATATTTTCTCACAATTTAGGAGGCTAGAAGTCCAAATTCAAGGCTCAAGCTCTAGGGGAAAGCTTTCTTTCATATGCTCCTTGGGAAGGTCCCTGTTCCTTGGCTCCCCGGCTATCTTCATGTGGTGCGTGGTCCATCTTCCCCCACCTCTGCTTTCTTGCTTCCTTGCTTAACCTGCTCTTTTTATAGCTCAAAAGAGATTGACTTAAAACACACCCTACACTAATACTGCCTCATTAACATAACAAAGGAAATCCATTCCCAAATGGGATTATAACCACAGGTATAGGGGTTAGGATTTACAACACATATTTTGGGGGGACACAATTCAATCTATAACAAGCCCATATTCTCTAGCTGCACCATGTTAGAACCATGCTACAAACTGAATAAAGACACCAAAAAAAAAAACCCAAAAAAATAAACCCGTTGTGTCAAGTCAATTCCAACTCAGAGCGGCCCTATAAGACAGAGTAGAACAGCCCCATAGGGTTTCTAAGGAACACCTGCTGCATTTGAACTGCCGACCTTTCGGTTAGCAGCCATAGCTCTTAACCACTGTACCACCAGGCTTTTCAAATAAAGATTCAGGTTAATAAAAATAAATCTGAGTTCAAATTCCAGTTTTCTCACTGTCAAGCGAAGTTGTACTGTATACATTAGTCAAGCAACATAAAACCAGTTTTCAAATCTGAAAATGTGCATAAAAATAGCACTTTTGCATAAGATTATTTTAAAGGATATGCTTTCAAAGCTCTTAGCACAGTATGCGACACATACTGCAATAAATAGGAGCTATTATTATCACCACCTAATTAACTTTCAAGAGGAACAGAGAATTATATATAGTGTTTTCCAAAACAGTAATTCCATTGTACGTTGATGTTAATTCAGATGGCAGGAATACACTATTGTCAAGACTTGTATAACACTATAGAGTGCTGTGTTACATTCATAAATATGTACTATCTTGATGAGTTAGCAAAATATCTACATCTGAAAGAGAAGTTGATTTGGCTGGTATTTTTTTCTTGATATTTGAAATCTCTCCTGCCTGTTGTTCTCTTGGAAACCCTCGTGGTATGGTGGTTAAATGCTATAGCTGCTAACCAAAAACAGCAGCAGTTTGACTCCACCAGGCACTCCTTGGAAACCCTATGGAGCTGTTCTACTCTGTCCTAGAGGGTCGCTATAGGGTCGCTATGAGTCCAAATTAACTCGATGGCAATGGTTTTGGTTTTTTGGTTGTTCTCTTGTTATACTGAAGGAAGCTAAGAATTAATTGTGTTTCCCAGGTGCAAATTCACCACCCATAATAACACATGAAGGTTAATTTCTAGCTATACGACCCTTAGCCAAGATACTTAACTCCTCTGGACCTTAATTCCCTTGTCCTTAAATGTTCCGTTGTGAGGGTTAACTGAGATAATATTTGTAGGATGCTTATCACCATGCCTGGCACATAAAAAGCATTAAACATGTAGTAGCTATCTGCATATTCATCAACTATAATAGTCAAGGCACTATATTATGTAATACAGGAAAACCAAAAAAACCAAACCCATTGCCGTCAAGTCAATTCCAATTCATAGTGACCCTATAGGACAAAATAGAATTGCCCTATAGGATTTCCAAGGAGTGACTGGTGTATTTGAACTGCTGACCTTTTGGTTAGCAGCTATAGCTCTTAATCACTATGCCCCCAGGGTTTCTGTAACACAGGAAGGAGAAGGACAAATAAGATGCAGCTCTTGCCACTTGCAACTCTCTCTTAACATCAATATCAAGCCCAATATATGCACATATTAGATCCTCAGATACCAGTTGGCTCATTAATACACTGCTGACTCACACATGAATAAAAGATTTTACTTTGCTTTGTCCTCATCTCATTAGCACAATATACAATGAACTGTCAGTTTCTCTGTAAATTTAATAGAGTTGCAAATAAAAATCATTTAAGTTCCAAAAGTTGTTACTGTATATTAAAGGGCAGAGTTAGGGTACAGGATGAAGGCAAATCCGAATTTGGCAAATCTCCTATGAGGACTCTTATAGGGGATGTAGTTGGAGGTAGGAATGGAGAGATGGCCTAGCCCAGGTTTAACTACAATGTCTACCTTCTTTTCTCTTTCTAACGCAAAGTGAAAAGGGAGGCACTGTCAGTCTCCCAACTGATTTTGTTATTGTCATTATTGTTTTTATTCTAATAAGGCAGAAACATTGCAATTCTTCTGGAGTAGCAAGGTTTTCCAGTCCTTAATGCTAAAAGAAACTTCTTACATGGCAGACTTTACATGGAACATGATACTGTATAAACTACGTTCTCAATACCATATCTGCAGCAAATATAAGTAATCAGTTTCACAGAGTTCTTTTTTGTATCATCCTTCATTAAAATCCAAAGATACAACAATATAAAAATTCATCTTAATAAAAGTAATCTTCCAGTGGGTGAAAAATTAAATAGTTTAAGAATATATAACCTTAGGATCAGGCTTGAACTTAGATCAGAACTTGGTCAGCCAGGAGAAATGTGTGGAATTCTTCACCTCACAAACAAGTTTTGCCTCTCCAATTATGGGATGTTAAAAGTTCTCAGTACTTAAAAAACTGTATCCCAGCTATTCACTCAGTATCATCTTCTCCCTACTCGCTTGACCCTTTGGTCCTGGTCTCATCAGTCTACCTCTGTGACTCCTGGCCTGTTCAGATAAGAATCAAGACAGTGACCACATCAGTCTTGGCCATGTAGAACCCCTACAACCCAGGATAGTTGAGCCCCTCCCTGCACTGTCCTCCATGTACAAGAAGAGAAATGAACATAGGCCTCCCAAAATCATCTTTTCACAACAAGACAATTTCATAAAAGCTAAATTATAGAAAATTGAAGGTTAAAATCTCTGGCAAGGACCTGGAAAAGCAGTTATTTTGAGCTGTCAGTAGACAGTGGATCCATATGCTCTGGAAACAATATGGTGAAAAAAAAAAAAAACTGATGTTCTTGCTTAGAAATTTAAGAGCCTAAACAAAAATGTATCTGGGTAGGTTTTGATTGCATTAAAAAAAAAAAAAAATTTGTTATTTAAAGCATTTCTTTTTATCCTAACAAAGAAAAAAATTTAATTATTTAAAATAAAGCATACAATTTTTCTCAATATGGAAAATTATTTCCATATGTTTTTATTTTTCAGGTTTTCTTAAGCAATTAATACCATACAATAATTTATAAGCTTGATTTAAAATAACTATCTTTTGAACTCCAATTTTTTTTAAAAAAAGGATAAACCAAATTTACAAGGTATTAAATCATAGAAAGTACTCAACCACTGCAGATAAGTCCAGAGAGTCTTAGGGGAAGAAAAATTGCCAGCTCAATTGGAGGTAGAAACACATATTCACACTTTAAAAATGCATCATACTCAGCACAGGCACAGAACCACTCAGCACACAATTCTACAAAATTTTGTAAAATACAAGATTCTCAAGATCACCTTAAGAGATTAACAGAAGCAAACAACTATATCAGCATTAATTTTATATAAATGGTACTTATCAGTTTTCCCTGCTTAGATAGTCTGGGTGACTGTAATGCAGCACTATTTAATAAAATTTTCAGATAGAAATGTTCTATATTTCCTCTGTCCAATATGGCAGCAACTGGAGCCCTGGTTGCTCAGTAGTTAAGAACTCTGCTGCTAATCAAAAGGTTGGCAGTTCGAGTCCATCAGCCATTCCTTGGAAACCCTATGGCGAAGCTCTACTCCATCCTATAGGGTCACTATGAGTCAGAATTGACTCAACAGCAACAGGTTGACAACAGTTTAAGCCACATGTGCCTACTGATATTTGAAATATGGATAGTATGACTGAAAAACTAAATTTTATTTAATTTCAACACATTTAAATTTAAATAACCACATGTGACTGATTGCTACCATATTAGTCAGCACAGGTCTAATGGATGGAACTGGGAGCCAAATTAGTCCAAGTCTTAAACTATTACAGACCTCTAGCTATTTCCAAGCAATCTGTGTCTCCCACCTTCTTGTGGCAGTGGCTCTTCTCTGTCAAAGATGGTATTTAAGTGGTAAAAACCAACTAACCATTGTATTTGGTTCATGGTGGTTTATCTATCTTCTGCGTAGGTAGAACAAATGATTAAAAAAAAAAAAAAACCTTTATAAACTTATTCCAGATATTTTGCTGGTAAAAGAGTTGAGTGCCAGTATACTTTCAATAGTTATTGGCAATGATATTAAATTTCCATCTTCCACCCAAAATTTGAGTAATGAGAAAACCCTTTATGGCCTTTACATTGATTTCCCTTCCCACAGCTTAGATATTTTCATTCAAGCGCACTAACAAAAGAGGAAGCTTATTAAAGGAGATTATTAATTTTCAGCCTCATTATCCTGACAGTTGCTTTTCTCTGTTATGTCTTGATGAAATATGTGGACAAGTCTGGAAATGAGGAAGCACAAAAGCAAAGGGGAAAAAAAAGTAAGAGCCACAGCAATCATGCGTCAGGACCACAGCGGAGCTGACAGCCTCTTTCAGGCTGACGACAGATCACATCAAGTGAGGTCCATGGCTGCATAATGATATGTAGAAGGTCAAATGCAAAATGAGAAATTTTGTTTCCAAGAGCAGGGCAGTGGCACTGGAATATCCATTAAACGTTCTCTTCTTAGGACTCAGGAATGCTTGCCACATGACAAATACATTGTGTAAGTCTGTAAAAGAACATGAGTTCAAAATGTTAGGGGCACTTGTCTACTATCTAGTGAAATAAGTCAGTCACAAAATTATAAAAACTCAAGAAAAGGTTTACATGCAGAAAAAAATTCTTTGGTGGTTAAGGGGCAGGGAGAGGAAATCACTAACTATATTGTAGACAAGGGTCTACTTCAATAAAAGGAAGGACAAGAAAAAGTACAGAAAAAGTCAGCACAACGAGACCAAAGCAAAAGCAAAGCAGTTTCCTAGACGCATCTAAACACTTTGAGGGACAGAGTAGCTGGGGCTGGGGCCTGGGGACCATAGTTTCAGGGGACAACCAGGCCAATTGGCATAACGTAGTTTATGAAGCAAATGTTCTACATCCCACTTTGATGAGTAGCATTTGGAGTCTTCAAAGCTTTCGAGTGACCATATAAGATATACCTATTGGTCCCATCTCACCTGGAGCAAAGGAGAAAGAAGAAAGCCAAAGACACAAGGAAAACACTACCCAAAGGACTAAAGGACCAAATGAACCAGAGACTCCGTCAGCTTGAGACCAAAAGAACTAGATAGTGCTTGGCTATCACTAATGACTGCTCTGACAGGGAACACAACAGAGAGTCCCAGACAGTGCAGGAGAAAAAGGTAGAATAGAATTCAAATTCACCTAAAAAGACCAGACTCAATGGCCTGACAGAGACTACAGGAACCTCCAAAACTATGACCCATGGACATTCTGTTAACCCAGAACTGGAACCATTCCCAAAGCCCAGTCTTCTGACAAAGATTAGACAGGACTACAAAATATAACATAAAGCATGTAAGGAACGTTCTTCTCAGTTCAATCAAATATACAAGACCAAATGGGCAGCTCCTGTCCAAAAGCAGCATGAGAAGGCAGGAAGGGGCAGGAACCAGTCGAATGGACACAAGGAACCTGAGGTGGAAAGGGGGAGTGTGCTGTCACATTGTGGGAATTGCAGCCAATGTCACGAAACAATATGTGTATAAATTTTTGAACGAGAAATTAACTTGAGCTGTAAATTTTTACCTAAAGCACAACAAAAAAAAATAAAGTAAACCTGAAAAAAAAATTATCTGTACATACTTAAGTACCATCAAACTAAACTGTAAAAAAGGTTCACACTATTTTTAGAGCACGACTCCCCACAAAATCACTGTAGAAATTACTACAAGAACAACAAAAATTCACTGCAGCAACAAATTTGTTGATTTAATCTTGGCTGAGTGCACATTCTTATATTTAGTAATTAAAAAAAAAAAAATTGCCCGTTAAGAAAGCTGTCCTGAAGATTTCTGACATTAGGAAATGCATGGTTTCTCTTTGGGATTAAGCCATACAAAACTGCTAATTCTTGTGACTCACAGTGATTATGTTATGATCTATATCCTCAAAAAAGAGTCATAAAAAAAAGAAAAATCTTTTTTTTTTTTTAGGTACAGTTTTTGTTTCAACTGTTTTTCTGCCAGGAAAAAAAAAAAGTCAATTGAAAACAAAAAGAAAAAAAGGATTGCTGAGCAATAAGAACAGTGCCTGGTGCATATTAAACTCTATAAATATTTGTTTAATAAGATAAAATAAATAAAACCAGGGAAGAAGACATGAGGGATTCAAAGAAATAGTGCATAGAATAAAACAGCATAAAATAGAGAGTGGAGTACAAAAAACTAAGGAAATAATATGTTTATATGTCAACAAATAAACACAGGGCCTATGTCTCGTTTGCTCCCTCACTGTTGAGAACACTGCAGAAATTTCTAAGAGCAAGATGCGTATAGGACTACTGATCAACACACACAGATACTTCATGACAACCGCATTGTTTTCAAAAAGTGTGCTTTTATCCAGGAACACTCCAAAACACAGAGTAGCAGAAAGTAGATTTGTCCCACTGAATTCCAGAAGTATTAAGAATTGAAGGTCCTTTGCAACCAATGTTACAAAACAATCTGTGTATAAATTCTTGAATGAGAAACTAATTTGTGCTGTAAATTTTCACCTAAAACACGATACAAATAAGAAAGAATTCAAAAAAAAATTAGGGGAGAAGATCCCTTTAAGATAAGTCTTACAAAGTTTAAAAAAATAATAATAAAAAAGCATTACTCCTCAGTTACAAGCTACTTGTAAAGTTACAACTTTCCTATTCTTTTTTACTGACCATGACTTAGGCAAGTGTTTCTCAAAGTATGAGTATGGACTACTGGTATCAGAATTACTTGGGAAACTTGTTAAAAATACAGACTTCTGGGATCTGTCCCAGTTGTACCAAATCAGAATCTCTAGGGATAAGTACCAGGAATCTGTATTTTTGCCAAGCTACCCAGATGATACCTAACCTAGATATAAACCAAACTTTTAGACCTTCTGCTATAGGAGATTTGAGGAATAACAATGGAGTTTGAAAGCTCACGAAGTCCTCCCCCACATACTGAAAGACAAAGGAAAAGTGTTTTAAAATGTATTCAATAAGTAGATGCCAAATTTTCAACCATCACCACGTAGGCTAGGAAAAAAAAAAAAAAGCATATAGCCAACATCTTAAAGTACTTAAGAATAATCTTATATCTTCAAGCCAATAAGAGTACAAATTCATTATTAAAAAATCTGATCTTCTCATTAGCCATTAGAGAAATGCAAGTTAAAACCACGATGAGATTCCATCTCACTCCAACAAGGCTGGCATTAATCCAAAAAACACAAAATAATAAATGTTGGAGAGGCTACGGAGAGATTGGAACTCTTATACACTGCTGGTGGGAATGTAAAATGGTACAACCACTTTGGAAATCCATCTGGCGTTATCTTAAACAGTTAGAAATAGAACTACCATACAACCCAGAAATCCCACTCCTCGGAATATACCCTAGAGAAATAAGAGCCTTCACACAAACAGATATATGCACACCCATGTTTATTGCAGCTCTGTTTACAATAGCAAAAAGCTGGAAGCAACCAAGGTGTCCATCAAAGGATGAATGGATAAATAAATTGTGGTATATTCACACAATGGAATACTACGCATCGATAAAGAACAGTGACAAATCTATGAAACATTTTATAACATGGAGGAGCCTGGAAGGCATTATGCTGAGCGAAATGAGTCAGAGGCAAAAGGACAAATATTGTATAAGACCACTATTATAAGATCTTGAGAAATAGTATAAACTGAGAAGAACACATACTTCTGTGGTTACGAGGCGGGGAGGGAGGGAGGGTGAAAGAGGGTTTTTTACTGATTAATTAGTAGATAAGAACTGCTTTAGGTGAAGGGAAGAGCAATACTCAATACATGGAATGTCAACTCAATTGGACTGGACCAAAAGCAAAGAAGTTTCTGGATAAACTGAATGCTTCAAAGGTCAGCGGAGCAAGGGCAGGGGTTTTGGGACCATGGTTTAAGGGGACTTCTAACTCAATTGGCAAAATAATTCTATTATGAAAACATTCTGCATCCCACTTTGAAATGTGGTGTCTGGGGTCTTAAATGCTAACAAGTGGCCATCTAAGATGCATCAATGGGTCTCAACCCACCTGGATCAAAGGAGAATGAAGAACACCAAGGTCACACGGCAACTAAGAGCCCAAGAGACAGAAAGGGCCACATGAACCAGAGACCTACATCATCCTGAGACCAGAAGAACTAGTTGGTGCCCAGCCACAATCGACGACTGCCCTGACAGGGAGTGCAACAGAGAACCCCTGAGGGAGCAGGAGGTCAGTGGGATGCAGACCCCGAATTCTCATAAAAAGACCATACTTAATGGTCTGACTGAGACTAGAGGAATCCCGGCGGTCATGGTTCCCAAACCTTCTGTTGGCACAGGACAGGAACCATCCCCGAAGACAACTCATCAGACATGAAGGGGACTGGACAGTGGGTAGGTGAGAGATGCTGATGAAGAGTGAGCTAATTATATCAAGTGGTCACTTGAGACTGTGTTGGCATCTCCTGTCTGGAGGGGGGATGGGAGGATAGAAAGAGTTGGAAGCTGGTAAAATTGTCACGAAAGGAGAGACTGGAAGGGCTGACTCATTAGGGGGAGAGCAAGTGGGAGTACGGAGTAAGGTGTATATAAACTTATATGTGACAGTCTGACTTGATTTGTAAACGTTCACTTGAAGCTCAATAAAAGTTAACAAAAAAAAAATCTGATCTTCTAGCCATTAGAGAAATGAAAATCAAAGCTACAATGAAATACCATCTCACCCAGGCATTACTGGTACAAAAAAAAAAAACAGGAAATAACAAATGTTGGAGAGGCTGTGGGGAGATGGGAGCTCTTAATGTACTGCTGGTGGGAATGTAAAATGATACAACCATTTTGGAAAACGATATGGTGATATGGCAGTTCCTTAGAAAGCCAAAAATACAAATACGTATGATCCAGCAATCCCACTCCTAGGAATATATCCTACAGAAATAAGAGTTGTCACATGAATAGACATATGCACACACATATTCATTGCAGCATTGCTCACAATAGCAAAAAAATGGAAACAACCTAGGTTCATCAACAGATGAATGCATAATCAAACTGTGGTACATACACACAATGGAGTATTATGCAACAATAAAGAAAAATGATAAATCTGTAAAGCATCTCATAACATGGATGAATCTGGAAGACATTATGCTGAGTGAAATAAGTCAATCACAACGGGACAAATAAAGTATGAGACCATTATTGTAAAAACTCATGAAAATGTTTACACACAAAAATAAACAATCTTTGATGCTTACAAGGGATGAGAGGGATAGGGTTAGAAAAATACTAAATAGAAAAGTGGTAACTTTGGTGAAGGGTAAGACAGTACACAATCCTGGGGAAGCCAGCACATCTTGTATAAGGCAAGATCATGGAAGCTCCATAGACACATCCAAATTCTCTGAGGGACCTAATCGCTGGGCTGAGGGCTCATGGGGACCATGGTCTTGGGGAACTACTAGCTCAGTTGGCATAAGACAGTTTCTAAAGAAAATGTTCTATGTTCTACTTTGGTGAGTAGTGTGTGAGGTCTTAAAAGCCTGTGAGTGGCCATCTAGGGTACTCCACTGGTCTCACCCTTTCAGGAGCAAAGAATAATGAAGAAAACTAAAGATACAAAGAAAAGATTAGTCCAAAGGACTAATGGGCCAGACTAAGTCCAGTAAAACTAGATGCTGTCTGGCTACCACCATGGACTGCTCTGACAGGGATCACAATAGAGGGTCCTGGACAGAACTAGAGAAAAATTTAGAACACAATTCTAACTCAAAAAGAAAGACCTGCTGACCTGACAGAAACTGGAGAAATCCTGAGAGTATAGGCCCCAGACACCCTTTCTGTTTAGTAATAAAGTCACTCTCGAGGTTCACCCTTCAGCCAAAAATTGAACAGGCCAATAAAACAAAACAAGACTAAAGGGGCACACCAGCCCAGGGGCAAGGACTAGAAGGCAGGAGGGAACAAGAAAGTTGGTAATAGGGAAACCAAAGTTGAGAAGGGAGAGTGTTGACATGTCATGGGGTTGTTAACCAACGTCATAAAACAATATGTGTACTAACTGTTTAATGACAAACTAGTTTGTTCTGTAAACCTTCATCTAAAGTACAATTTAAAAAAATAAATCTGATCTTAATGCTTTGAATAAAATGAGTGAATGCTTAAGAATCTGTTATTTGTTCCCCTTGAGCTTGTCTTTTACTGGGCAGCCATCAACACTCCTTAACTAATGCAACTAGAAGACTTCATAACTGATTGAAATGATTGATTCCATGGTGCTGTTGATCTGCCTCCACATCAACACTCTGACATTAAGATTTGTGTGGTAGGTTGGACCAAGTCAGTAATTTCCAAAGAGCCCTGGTGTGTATGTGTAGGGAGTGGCATATCTAGTCAGGAATTAGGGACCAAGCGACCCATTCCCATTCCAGCCAAAGAGCACTAAAAAAATGCCTATTTCTCATCTGGGAAATTTTTATTTAAATAATGAGTCCATTGTCAAAAATAAACTGTGAAAACCGTTGGAATAGCAGGCACTGTAGGTTCTTTTTAATTCTGAAATCCAACAATTTACCCGAAGATGATTATTTATTGTCAATCAAATTTGAAGTGCAATATGGCAGTCAGAAATAAATGCAATATATAGGTTCAGTAAATGCCAGGGATCACTCCCAGTAAGGAAATGAATCCAGTGTATTCTGGGCTAATCAGATCACCTCGAGCTACTGAAACCAGTTCTGGACACCAGATTTTAGGCAGATAGGGAATAAACAACATAACATAGAGAAGGAAAGTGAAAAGATGAGAATACTAAAAGGCATAGGCACTACAGAAAGTCATCTGTTAGAAACACAAGGTTGGAAGAAACAAATCAGTGCCTCCAAATACCTTAACGGCAGTCAACTGGAAGACAGTTTAAATAAAATTCAAATAAAGAAAGAAGGTCTAAATTTAAATAACATAAAAAAATTCAGTTTCTTAGTCATACTAGCTACATTTCAAGTGCTCAATAGCCTTGCGTGGCCAGTGGCTACCATATTAGATAGTACAGATATAGAACATTTCCATCATTGTCAAAAGTTATATGGACACTACTACACTGGAGGGAAGAATTAAGACCAGTAAGGACTAAGGAGTTAGTAGGTCAGAATTTGGATCGATATAAGGGAGAACTTTCTAATCATTAGAGTTAGTCTACAATGGAATGGGCTAGACTCAACAGCATGAAGAAATAATTAAACTGAGCCAATTCATAAACATAATCCCAGTATTTGGAAGGAGGCTGGAAAATACTTCTTACTCACCAAATTTACAGCTTTAATTACAATGTTATCATTAGGTGTCATCGAGTCAGTTCTTACTCACAGCGACCTTATGCACAGCAGAATGGAACGCTGCATGGTCCTGTGCCATCTTCACAATTGTTGCTATGCTTGAGCCCATTGTTGCACCCACTGTGTCAATCTATCTCATTGAGGATCTTCTTTTTCACTGATCCTCTATTTTATCAAGCATGATGTCTTTCTCCAGGGACTGAGCATTCCTGATAATATGTCCAAAGTATGTGAGACATAGTCTCACCATCCTTGCTTCTAAGGAACATTCTATCTGCACTTCTCCCAAGAGAGACTTCTTTGTTCTTTTGGCAGTTCGTGGTATATTCAATATTCTTTGCCAATACCACAATTCAAAGGCGTCAGTTCTTCTTAGGTCTTCCTTATTCATTGTCCAGCTTTGGCATGCATATGAAGTGATTGCAAACACCATGGCTTGGGTCAGGTGCACGTTAGTCCTCAAGGTAACATCTGCTTTTCAAAAATTTAAAGAGGTGTTTTGCAGCCAATTTGCCCAAAGCAATACGTCTTTTGATTTCTTGTTTCTGCTGATTCTCTATTTTTTCTTGTATTTTATTTTGATAGTAGGATGGTTAGTCTCCTTTGTGGTTACCGTAATATTTACCCCTATTTTCATAAGTTTAAACCTAACTTTTACTTCTTTATATCACCTTGTCTTCCTCTCCATATGAAAGATCTATGACTACATCTCTTATTCTCTCTTTATTGTTTTAATGTTATCTTCTTTTACATAATAACATCGCTGTTTTCCCGTTTTAAGTGTTTTTTTTATCTTGATTTATTTTTATGATTTCCCTGTATGGGTTGACCTCTGATTGCTCTGTCTAGTGTTCTAGTCTTGGGTTGATACTTCATATTATTGATCCTCTAACCAAAGAACTCCCTTTAGTATTTCTTGTAGTTTTGGTTTGGTTTTTACAAATTCACTAAACTTTTGTTTATCTGGAAATGTCCTAATTTCACCTTCATATTTGAGAGACAGGTTTGCTGGATATATGATTCTTGGCTGGCAATTTTTTTCCTACAAAGCTTTATATAAGTCATCCTATTGCCTTCTTTCCTACATGGTTTTTGGCAAGTAGTCTGAGCTTATTCTTATTGACTCTCCTTTGTAGGTGACTTTTCTTTTATCCCTAGCTGCTCTTAAAATTCTCTCTTTGTCTTTGCTTCTGGCAAGTTTGATTATCACATGTCTTGGTGACTTTCTCATACACTGGGTTTGGTTTTTTTGGTTTGGTGACTTTCTTTTAAAATCTACCTTATGTGGAGTTTGATGAGCATCTTGGATAGATACCTTCTCATCTTTCATAACAGGGAAGTTTTCTGCCAACAAATCTTCAACAATTCTTTCTGTATTCTCAGTTATCCCTCCCTGTTCTGCTACTCCAATTGCTCATAGGTTATTTCTCTTGATAGTCCCACATAATTCTTAAGTTTTTTTCATATTTTAAAATTCTTTTATCTGATTTTTCTTAAAAGATATTGGTGCCAAGTGCTTTATCTTCATGTTCACCAATCCTACCTTCCACTTGCGCAATTCTGCTCCTCTGACTTCCTATTGAGTTGTCTAATTCTGTAATTATATCGTTAATCTTTTGAATTTTTGGTTGCTGTCTCTCTATGGATTCTTGCAGCTTATTAAATTTTTCATTATGCTCTTGAGTAGCCTTTTTAATTTCTGCAACTATTTTATCTGTGTGTTCCTTGGCTTGTTCTGCATATTGCATTATCTCCTTCCTAACCTCATTCCTGATGTCTTGAAGAGTTCTGTATATTAGTCCTTTGAATTCTGCATCCGGTAATTCCAGGAAGACACCTTCATCCAGAAGATCTGTTTATTCTTTGTTTTGAGAGCTTGTTGAGGCAATCATGGTCTATTTCTTTATGTGACTTGGTATTGACTGTTGTCTCCAAGTTACTGTATTAGTTTATTTTATGTTTGCTTACTCTATCCTGGTTTATTGCTTTGTTTTGTTTTGATATGCCCACGTGGGTTGCTTGAGTGAGCTAGCCTGATTATTTTCACCTTTGAAGCTCTGACGTCCTGTCACCAGGTGGCTAGAGCTGTTATCAAGTATATCAGTCTAGGAGTCCATTCACTTTTCTTGTATGAATTCAGCTCAGGTGTCCAGGTAGCTGATATCAAGTGTGTGGTACAGGCTCTGTTCTACAGTCTTAGAGGGGCAGGGGTGATTTGTGTAGGTACTGGTATCTGGTTGCAGTAGGGGGGTCATGCTCTGAACAAGGCAGGGGGCTGAGAACCTTCCCCCAAGTGTCTGTGAGGAAAGCATGTCCCTGTTCCCTAGAGTGTATGAGTGGGTGGGTTCTGCAGATGAACCTTGGGCACCCAATACTTTTGGTTGTAAGGACTGGGAGGTACCAGTTATCCATGGGCCCCTGTCACAGGTGGCTGGGTGACCTGAGTGGAGCAACCAGTCCTTATGCCCCTGATATGGGTAGGTGAGAACCGTGTTTAATAGGCAAAGCAGTGTCAGAAATCAAACACCCTCCTCTATACCACACAGCTGAAACAGTTGCAGTCTGCCAACAAGGGCCTATTCTCCTGAAATAGGCCCACACAGGACCATGCAGGGGGGAAGGGTATTCAAAGTCCACAGACCGTTTATGCCTGGACAGGAACTGTTTCTGTCCTGAGCTCCCCCAGTTAGTGGAGCTGGCAAATTATCTTTTCCCCCAATTGTGAATTTATTCCTATTCCAAGGCCAGGAGGATGGCTTAAAGCACTTAATAGGGCCTATCTCAGGCCCAGGGAAATCAACAGCCACTGAAGCTGGCTTGGGTGCTAGGGGTGCATTAAAATATATGCAAGTACTTAGCTTTTGCTGAGAGCACCGTTCTTCTCTGGTTCTGGAGATGTGAGTAGGCTGTGCAGCTGGCTGATTCTCCCTGAGGAAACTGTGACTGAACACTGCTACCATCCCGCCACAGCCACTCCTGGGAATGCTGCCTGAGGGATCCCTGTGATTCAGGTCCAGCAACTCCTCTCTGCTTCTGAACCATCTCTCCCTCCTCCTACCACTCAGTCTATTTTCTAACTTTGCCTTTGATGTTCAGGGCTCCTAGCTTGTCATAAATATAATTGTTTCACTTGTTTTCTCAAGTCTTTGTTGTAAGAGGGGTTGCAGGAAACACCTGGTTATTCTACCATCTTCGTCCTGCCTCTCTTTTAATTTCTTGACTGCTGCTTCCATGGGTGTTGATTGTGGATCTAAGTAAAAGGAAATCCTTTAAAACCTCAATCTTTTCTCCATTTATCATGATGTTGCCTATTGGTCCAGTCGTAAGGATTTTTGTTTTCTGTATGTTGAGGTGTAATCCATACTGAAGTCTGGGGTCTTCGATCTTCATCAGTAAGTGCTTCAAGTCATCTTCACTTTCAGCAAGCAAAGATGTGTCATCTACATAACATAGGTATTTACTGAGTCTCCCTCCGATCCTGATGCCCTGTTCTTCTTCATATAGTCCAGCTTCTTGGATTATTTGCTCTGCATACGGATTGAATAGGTATGGTGAATGGATACAACCCTGATCCACACCTTTCCTGACTTTAAACCATACGATATCCCTTTGTCCTGTTCAAACAGCTGCCTGTTGATCCATGTACAGATTCCTCATGAGTATAATTAACTGTTCCAGAATTCCCATTCTCTGTAATGTTATTCATAATTTGTTATGATCCATAGTCCAATGCCTTAGCATAGTCAAGAAAACACAGGTAAACATCTTTCTAGTATTCTCGGCTTTCAGCCAGGATCCATCTGACATCAGAAATGATATCCTTTATTCCACATCCTCTTCTAAATCCAGCTTGAATTTCTAGCAGTTCCATGTTGGTGCAGCTGCTTTTGAATGATCTTCAGCAACATTTTGCTTAGATGTGATATTAATGATATTGTTTGATAATTTCCACTTTCAATTGGGTCAGCTTTCTTGGGAATAGGCATAAATATGGATCTCTTCCAGTCTGTTGGCCAGGTAGCTGTCTTCCAAATTTTTGGCATTGATGAGTGAGTAATTCCAGTGCTGCATCCATTTGTTGAAACATCTCAGTTGATAGTCCGTCAATTCCCTTAGCCTTATTTTTTGCCAGTGCCTTCAGTGCAGCTTGGACTTCTTTCTCCAGTACCATCAGTTCCTGATCATATGTTACCTCTTCAAATTGTGAACATCAGCCAATTCGTCTTGGTATAAGGACTCTATGTATTCCTTCCTTCTTTTAATGCTTCTTGCTTCTTTTAATATTTTCCCCATAGAATCCTTAAATATTGCAACTCGAGGCTTGAGTTTTTCTTCAGTTCTTTCAGCTTGAGAAATGCTAAGCTTGTTCTTCCCTTTTGGTTTTCTATCTCCAGCTCTTTGCACATGTCATCATAATACTTGCCTTTGTCTTCTTGAGACACCCTTCGAAATCTTCTGTTCAGCTCTTTTACTTCATCAGTTTTTCCTTTTGCTTTAGCTACTTGACATGAAGAGCAAGTTTCAGAGTCTCTATGACATCCTTTTAGGTCTTTTCTTTCTCTCCAAACTTTTTAATGACCTCTTGCTTTTTTCATGTATGATGTCCTTGATATCATTCCACAACTCATCTGGTCTTCAGTTATTAGTGCTCAACACATCAAATCTGTTTTTGAGATTGTCTCTAAATTCATGTGGGATATACTCAAGGTCATGCTGTGGCTCTCATTGATTTCTTCTAATTTTCTTCAGCTTCAACTTGAACTTGCACATGAGTAATTAATGGTATGATCTGTAGCTGGTCCCTGGCCTTGTTCTGACTGATGATATTGGGCTTTTCCTTCATCCTTTCCCACAGATGCAGTCGATTTGGTTCCTGTGTATTCCTTCTGATAAGGTCCATGTGTATAAACAAAAAAAAATTGTGTATAGTCACCATTTATGTTGGTGAAAAAAGGTGTTTGCAATGAAGAAGTCATTGGTCTTGCAAAATTCAATCATGCGATCTCTGGTATTGTTTCTATCACCAAGGCCATATTTTTCCAACTACTGATCCTTCTCCTGTGTTTCCAACTTTTGCACTCTAATCTCCAGTAATTATCAGTGCATCCTGACTGCATGTTCAATCAATATCAGACTGTAGAAGTTGGTAAAAATCTTCAATGTTTTCATCTTTGGCCTTAGTGGTTGGTGCGTAAATTTGAATAATGGTTGTATTAACTGATCTTCCTTGTAGGCGTATGGATATTATCCTATCGCTGGCAGTGTTGTACTTCAGAATAGATCTTGAAATGTTCTTTTTGATAATGAATGCAATGCCATTACTACCTCATTGTATACCCAACACACACATTCAAAAATATATTTTAAAAAAAAGCAAACCAAACTCATTGCTGTCAAGTCGATTCTGACTCATAACGACTGTATAGGACAGGGTAGAACTGCCCCATAAGGTTTTTGAGGAGCTTCTGGTAGATTTGAGCTGCTGACCTTTCGGTTAGCAGTCAAACTCTTAACCACTACGCCACCAGGGTTTCTGCAAAAATATATAGGTCCCATTTTACAGAACTCTTTTAAGACCTGGTTTCAAAATTTTGTTATCTCCAAAACACTTCTGCCGAAAATATTCAAATAAAAGATGAAGAACCAACAGGTAGGCTTAAATGTATTAAAATAGTTATCAGGTAGCCCCAAACACTCTATTTTGAAACGGCCCAGGCATTGGTCTGGAGGATTAAGGGTAGAGTAACTTTGGCAGAAGATAATCAGAAAATTATTGTAACTATATATGTCACCAATGCAAGTTACTTTGCATTTCTTCATCTATAAAATGGGAATGGTGGGCTGAATGATAATTTTATAGCTGATAAAGTGAAACTACAAAAGTGAAATTTAACTTGGGGGAAAGAAAAGCCAGTGCTCCTGCAATTTTTTTAAATAAGTAAAAAAATATAGTTTCTGTATTTCTAGAGATTACTAAATTGAAGTTTTAAATATTAAAGATAAAATTATGTAGATGCTTATGATATGAAATAGGAGGAAATATAGCTAATTATATTTTGACTGACTAGTATAGATATAGATACATAGATGTAAATATGGAACCCTGAACCTATATGCTAGAAAAAAATTTCATATATGAATACACACATAATATATACACGTGTATATATTTTATGGAAATAAGAGAAAAATTAAATAATCATGAGAAATGTTTGACCTAGCATGTAAGAGAACATTAGTGGGACGAATAGTAACATTTTCAGGTATTTAACAAATCCAAACAAAGGAGGACTCATTGCATTGGGCAAATCTGCTGCAAAGGCAGATTTATTAAAAAGCAAAAACGTCACTTTAAGGATTAAGGTAAGCCTGACCCAAGCCATGGTGTTTTCAATAGCCTCGTATGCATGTGAAAGCTGGACAATGAATAAGGAAGACCAAAGAAGAATTGATGCCTTTGAGTTATAGCAGTTGGCAAAGAATGTTGACTATACCACAGACTACCAAAAGGAGGAACAAATCTGTCTTGGAAGAAGTACAGCCAGAATGCTCCTTAGAAGCGAGGATAAGTGAGACTTCACCTCACATACTTTGGACATGTTATCAGGAGGGACCAGCCCCTGGAGAAGAACATCGTGCTTAGTAAAATGGAGGGTCAGTGAAAAAGAGGAAACCCTCAGCAAAATGAATTGACACAGTGGCTGCCACAATGGGCATAACAACTACTGTGCAGATGGCACAGGATCGGGCGGTGTTTCATTCTGTTGTACATAGGGTCGTTTTGAGTCAGAAATGACTCTATGGCACAACAACAACAACAAATAAAGGAGGAAGCAACATTACTGAACAGAGTGAATGGAGTCAGAAGAAGGTGTAAGAGGGAAAACAGGAGGAAATGATTAACAGAAGCATGGACTGGCTTTAAATGGTGGTTTTCTTCCATGGCATATGCAAAATTAAACTTCAGTGTGTGAACCAACACTTTAATATTGCTCTTATATTTTTAGAAATCTCTATTTGATTCCATTTGATATGTGGAGTGGCGAATTGGGTAAAAGAACAAGAAGGTGGATGAGAAAAATAAGGAAAGAAGAAAATGACTCCATCTTACCTACTTGAGCTTATCTAAGGACAAAGGGATACATACAACTGATTTAAAGACTATGAAACTGTCCTCTCCCCATCAGAACCTTGATCATCTCTTTCAATTCAGTGGAGTCCCTAAATATTGTAAGGCTTATTACCTTCAAAATAGACTGCACACTTCTTTAGGCAGGGACTGTGTCTTGTACATTATTGTATTTCCAGCACTCAGTACCTGACACATAGTGAGCACTCACTCATTCATTCAACCATTATTTATTAAGTATCTACTATCTGGCAGGTGTGTTCTAAATACTGAATGTTGATTAAATTCCCAACTATGTTTGTTCCTTTTTTAGATGGTCATATTCAGACTCAAAGAATTCTTTGAAGTTCTCTTTTACCCCCTATTAGTTTTAAATAGTTATACAGATAGAGATAAGTACAGGGAAAGAAAGAGGAGAGGGAGAGAATAGCTAGTGATTATGTTAAACTTTTCCTATTCAAATTAGTGTGGGCTTTCTTTCTTCTAGTGTGACCTGATTGACAGTCATCAATAGATTTATTCTCTAATACAGCAAGTATGCACCTTCATTTTTTTGTATGAAAAAACTGTGGCCCTACTTACCTATAAATTAGAAATAAAAAGTAATGGAATTGCTTTTCAAGGTCTAAGTTATTTGTTCCCAATTTTTTTGTGTGTGTGCTATTAGAGGAAACCCTGGTGGCATAGCGGTTGAGAACTATGGCTGCTAACCAAAAGGTTGGCTGTTCGAATCTACCAGTCTCTCCCTGGAAACTGTATGGGGCAGTTCTGTTGTGTCCTATAGGGCCACTATGAGTTGGAATCGACTCAGCGGCATCAGGTTTGTTTGTTTGTTTGTTTGTTTTTATGATTTTAGAAAAGCCCTGGTGGCGAAGTGTTTAAGAGCTCGACTGCTAACCAAAAGGTGGGCAGTTCTGATCCACCAGCTGTTCCTTGGAAACTCTATGAGCGGTTCTATTATGTCGTATAGGGTCACTATGAGTTGTAATCAACTTGATGGCAATGGGTTTGGTTTTTTTACATCTTATGTGTCACAAATATTTTATGCATGTTTCTCTTCTTACACAGTCCCTAGTACATAACATGGAGCCCTGGTGGCAAAGTGGTTTAAGAGTTTAGGCTGCTAACCAAAAGGTCTGCAGTTCAAATCTACCAGCAACTCCTTAAAAACCCTTTGGGGCAGTTTTACTCTGTCCTATAATTCAGAATGAACTCAACAACAACAGGTTTGGTTTTGGTTTAGTACTTAGTATATATTCGGTAAAATTATGTATTTCAATGGGCATATTATAATGCAACAACATAAACCAACCACAGTACCACTTAAAAGGGCTACTACCTTATTATCAAACTCCAAAATCATCTGTCAGTTATGTTAAACTGAATGAAACCACAAGAGTGTTTTATGGTAAGCTTGGAGTTTCAAAATGAAGAAAAGGCCACCCAAGACATTTTGCCTGGTTTATTTCACTGTGATGAAAGTTACATTAATATCAGAGGTGTTCACCATCAGACTATCCTATAAATAACTTCTATTGATAGACTAGGCTCTTAACTTAATTACCAGGGTTTGGGCAGAAGTATATCTAATGGTGTCACTTTGGATGCAATAGCCCTAATAATGCTGTTAAAGCAAAAGCCATGTAGTTTTTTTAGTATAGGATCCCATAACTTCTTCAGATTTCCATTCATCCCTTCTACAAATGGCACCAGCAGCAAAGAAGATGAAACAAACATTAATCTTGCCCTCAAGGAGCCAGAAGAATAAGGAAAACTTCATGTCATTTGATCTCAGCCTTGAAGATAAGCATAGGCTGGTGGTGAAGAACATGTAAAACCTTCGAAACAGTTAATCTATGATAGGAAGGGAATGACAGATAAATTGGCAACAAGTTGTGAGGTCCTGGGTGAGGTTCTCTACCAGGGCCCTGTAATGATTAAATCATCATGGAAGGAGGGAAAATGACCTACTGAGATCGTTTGGGATTGGAGAGGGACAAGGCAGAAGTAATAGAAGCTCAAGGAAATAACAGATTCTAGGGCATAAATGGAACCTGATGGCGCAGTGGTTAGGAGCTCTGCTGCTATCCAAAAAGGTGGCAGTTTGAACCCACCAACCGCTCCTTGGAAATTCTATGGGGCAGTTCTACTCTATCCTATAGGGTTGCTGTGAGTTGGAATTGACTAGATGGCAGTGGGTTTGCTTTTTTTTTTTTGACTTTTTAAGGCATAAGTAAGAGCACCATTAAAATTACAAACAAAGATGGGATCCTGCAGGGAGAAAGAGAGATGGTACCCAGAGAGGATATCTGGATCAGAACATGGATTGCTGGAGGAATAAACACAAAGAGCATATTCACGCAAGTGACAGAGATATAGTTTAAGGAGGTTGTGGACAGGGAGAAAGGATCTTAATAATTCAAAATCTTGGAGATCAAGCAATGCTGAGTGATGAAAAGCACCATGATGTGTTCCCTTTGTACTTCCATTGCTTCATCCAGAGGTGGGGGCATAGGAAGTTAATCAGCCAATCAATTATTTGACTTAACCTGATACATTCAATATATGATCTAAGTTCATCGATCACTCATGTATTAGAGAAAGGAAAGGATCTAATGTTAAGGATTAGGTCAGAATAACATAAATGTGATGGATAGCATTTAATGACAGACTGAAATAAAATATCACATAGAGGAATTAAAATGAGTTATATTCTTTGCTCCCAAAATTCGTTTTGTTACTTTAAATGCAAGACCTCTAGAACAAAGATCATACCTTGAAGAAAAAGCACACATGGAAGTGTGGCCCAGCGTCATTTGATGTTCATCTTACTAAATCAGACTATAGTTGCTTTACAGATCAATATATTTTTCTTCCTAACTAGATCATATACTCTTCAAAGAAAGAGGCCATAATATTCTTTCTTCTTTTGCCCATGGCACCCGCCTACCCAGTATAGCACTGTGTGAGGTGTCATGAAGCCATGAAAAGAAAATGGACTCTGACAGTAGAGAGACTTGACTTCAAACCTTTGTACCTTTTCTTACTAGCCATGGAACCCTGGAAAAGTCTCTTCTCTTCTTGAAATTTCAATTTCCTCACCCATTTAAGTGCTGATAATATTTATGTAATGAGTCTTTGTGAGCATTTGATGAAATAAGCACCTAGCATAGTTCCAGCCACATAGTAAGTACTTATAAATTGTAGTTACTAATGCTGCTACCGTACACACAAACTAGGCTTAATAAAGATTTGTGGAATGAGTATACTTTAACATAAGCGCCCGCTGTTCAAATGTAGTGACATATAATGTTATAGAGAAAAAATTCTAGATTACCTGGTAAGAAAGGACCTTATTGTCTTAAATCCCAGGAGATTCCTAAATGGAATAATGGAAATGGATTATCCTTAGGGACAGCTTCAATGTAAAGCAAGACAGGGCAAATCTTCCAGATCAAGAGAACTGGAGGTACCTGCAAAGCAGCCTCATGCCTCATGACAGGGTAACTCTGGGCCAATTTCAGGACCAGGCTGTGAGCCAGCATTATCATTTTGAAGTAGACAAGGCAAGTAAGCTGTTGATCACAGCAAGGGCTCTCTCCTCCTCTCTCCCTCCAGCAACACCTAGTTTTCTTGCCAGCTTGTTTCACCATGTTTTCTAAGTCATCACTTACCCCTGCTTCCTCCCATTCTAACATTATAAGCTCTTGTCCTCAGGAAAGACACAACATATTTTGTGGCCCAAAAGGTTTATATGCAATTGAACCTCTGTTGGTGATGACCCTGTCCCACCCACAGTAAAAGAGAGAAAGTAAATCAATCAGCTTATTATCCTAGAAGTCAAAAAGAAGACTATTATAAGAGATTTCAGGGACATTTTGCCATTCTCAGTAACCAGATTCAAATGAAAGCATTTATTTAACTGCATTTAATCAAAAATAAATAACAAACAGGAAATAAAAGAGAGGGGGATGTAAAGGGTACATATTTCAATGGTTGTCGTATTTTGAGTAGCTTCAATGTAAAGTATATAAAATAATCAATACATAGACTTTATACTAAACCAATAACAGCTGGACATGAAAGTTAAAAATGCTCAGGAAATAGAAATAATTCTACAACCAAGATATGTCTACAGGTGTGTGTTGGATTTACTATTCAGAAAGGAAATAAACACTAACTTGACTACCATTAAATAATTTCCTTGACAGTGTTACAAGTACCAGTAGGAATAACAGATTACTTTCTAATGGTTAAAAAAAAAAAAACCTCACCAAAGCAACATGCATCCATTATTACAGGAAAACATAATTTAACAAAATGCAGAATCTGAAAAACAAAGTAAGATTCATAGAAGGTAAAATGAACAGAAAGGGAAAATGCTGTATTTAGCCGCTTGGTATTTAAGATTGACAGGAGAGGATAAATGCAAAGAGCAGATCCATGTTAGTGACAGAGCAGCAAAATACAAGAATGTGAGCACAGAGACAGAAATCCAATATTCTACCTAAAGTCAAGCTCTTTTTCCTTGAGGTAGATAGGGCCCACTCTTTTCTAAAAGGGGAAATGAACATTTTTAAAAAATCAGAATTTACCATGCTGAGCAAGTTTTCAGTTAGCCAAATCACTTTCAATTCCTTAACATCATTTATTTATAGGAAATCTCTCAGTAATTACAAATTTGCCTTGCTTTTGCATAACAGATACATTCTTTTTTAAAAAAAAAAATAATTTTTATTGTGCTTTAAGTGAAAGTTTACAAGTCAAGTCAGTCTGTCACATACAAGCTTATATACACCTTACTCCATACTCTCACTTACTCTCCCCCTAATGAGTTAGTCCGCTCCCTCCTTCCAGTCTCTCCTTCTGTGATGGTTTTGACAGTTTCTAACCCTCTCTACCCTCCCATCTCCCCTCCAGACAGGAGACGCCAACACAGTGTCAAGTGTCCACCTGATACAAGTAGCTCACTCTTCATCAGCATCTCTCTCCAACCCATTGTCCAATCCCTTCCATGTCTGATGAGTTGTCTTTGGGAATGGTTCCTGTCCTGGGCCAACAGAAGGTTTGGGGACCATGACCACCGGGATTCTTCTAGTCTCAGTCAGACCATTAAGTCTGGTCTTTTTATGAGAATTTGGGGTCTGCATCCCACTGTTCTCCTGCTCCCTCAGGGGTTCTTTGTTGTGCTCCCTGTCAGGGCAGTCGTCGATTGTGGCTGGGCTCCATCTAGTTCTTCTGGTCTCAGGATGATGTAAGTCTCTGGTTCATGTGGCCCTTTCTGTCTCTTGGGCTCATAGTTATCTTGTGACCTTGGTGTTCTTCATTCTCCTTTGATCCAGGTGGCTTGAGACAGATTGATGCATCTTAGATGGCCCCTTGTTAGCATTTAAGACCCCAGACGCCACATTTCAAAGTGGGATGCAGAATGTTTTCATAATAGAATTATTTTGCCAATTGACTTAGAAGTCCCCTTAAGCCATAGTCCCCAAACCGCCACCCTTGCTTCGCTGACCTTCAAAGCATTCAGTTTATCCCGGAAACTTTTTGCTTTTGGTCCAGGCATCAGATACATTCTTAAAAAAAAAACAAAAAGCTAAATAAACTCAAAGTTTATAAATTTATTGTTTTCAGTGCCTCAAGAGAGCTTTTTTACTTCCTGAAGGGAACCTTCTAGACTATGAAAACTTCTTTTGTAAAATGAAAAAAATAAAATAACTCCAGATGTATCCTTTTCTTACAGTTTGGAAAATTTTAAAGCAAGCTGAATCTAACGGGATTGCCAGTTAGTAAGGCAATTTCAAATATTCAAATTTAATTATAGCTCTGAAGTGTTATCTGAAATATCTTTATTAAATATATATACAACATGAAATCTGCAGGAATGCAGAAACTATAAGAAGAAACTTTAAAAAACCTAAAAAGACAACGTACACGTGTGGCACACAAGCAAGCTTACTCATAATAAATAGTCTTAAGAGGAACAGGCAAGTAATATTCAGCACAGTGCCTGGGACACCATGTACATTCCAGGATTGAAATGACAGAAGAGCTACACGGTGGTCTAAGCCATTCAGGAAAGAAGGCTGGAAGGTGCCCAGATAAAGCAGCCTGAGTCTAGAAAAGGTATAAATGTCACAAAAATTGCTAGGGGATTAAGATGAACAAGACAT
This sequence comes from Loxodonta africana, assembly GCF_030014295.1. NCBI lineage: Eukaryota > Metazoa > Chordata > Mammalia > Proboscidea > Elephantidae > Loxodonta > Loxodonta africana. The sequence goes on from NC_087343.1 coordinate 68,189,524, forward strand.
TATTGAGGTCTGCACCAAATATTTTTCATTGATTTTTCATATCAGAAAAAAAGAAAACCAAGCCAGTTTAAAAAAAAAAAGTCAAGTTAGCTATTGGTGAACTTGATTTTCACAACTGAATATGCTCTTTAGATACAATGACCATAAAATTTTTCATCCAAATCAACATACTTTGAAAATGATTATTAAATAATCAAAATTATATAATTTTTGAAATATTTATTGATTGGCTACAATTTTTTATTATATTGGTGAACCTATAAAATCAATATTTATTCAAAAACTTCAAAAAACTTGTTCTAAAAATTAAAAAATCTCATATTTTGCATTGTACATTAAAGCAAAATTTTTTAAAATATATTATCTGAAAGTGGCTTTGAAATTCTTACATTATCACCCACCACAAAAAAAAAAAAGGTAAAAAGAGGTGAGGAGTAAGGTCAAGGAGGATTGGATAATGAGAGAGTTGTCAGTCTTGCATTTCCCTTTCCTTCCTAAGTGATCAGGGCTTTAAGAGAACCATCCAGAAAGCTTGCTGTGTGTCCCCTGGAGTTTGAGGACAGTTCCTGACCCCTACTGGAAAAAGACAGGTGATAAGAGGGTGACTATTATGTGTTGTAGCAGATAGGAGGTCTGTGCTGAGAAAAGACTGTGCTTCCCAAGTTTATATAAAGCCCAAGAAGTATTTGTTTTCCATCAACAAAATGTATCCATAGAAGTTAGCCAATTCTAAGTCATAGAAAAGGATCCTATGTAAGAGCAGGAGCTCTGTTGCAGCAGGGGTATGGGTCAAGGGCTGACGGGAGAAGCATAGGCAGCAGCCAGCTGGAGGAGATACCGTCTATGTCAAGGAACTGCAAGTGGAAGAGCAACCAACAGAGGGGGGCTGGGGGAACGAATATCTGAAGAAACAACAGAAGTTTGCGTTTTGGACAGTTCCCACAGCAAACATCAAAAAAATTAAGTAATTAAAAGCAAAACAGTTGCCCTAAGCGATTGCAACTCATGGCAAGTCCACGTTTTTCAGAGCAGAGCTGCGCTTTGTAGGGTTTTCACGGCTATAACCTTTTCAAAAGTGGGTATTTTCTTCCAAGGTATCTCTGGGTGAGTTTGAACCATAAAATTTTAGCTAGTAACCCAGTACTTAACTGTTTGTGCCACCGAGAGACACCTCCCTCAGGAAAGGAGCCTGCATTTGGACATCTGCTGTGCTCAGAGCAAAAAAATACCTGATTTTTACCTCTAAAACCCACACCCAGGCTTATCTCTGGAGGAGGCAGAATCAGCCTCCAGAAACTGAGAGCAAGAGAAAAAGATCTACCCTTTGTACTTTTCATTTCAGGTTTTGAAGCCTGAGCCAGGGCAGAACTAAAGGGGCAAAGGTTTTAATTCAAAAAAAGATTCAAGTGATGGTAATAAACTTGACTGGACTTTTAAATACCTGACAAGTGACTAGAAAATCAGTTGGATCTCTCAGAAATTTCACCCAAGGGCTGGAAACAACAATTCCACATAGTGGGTTTAAAGAACCAGTACTAAAACAACAATAATAATTTTTTAATTTTCTTCCCTACTAAGTCATCCATCATTCCTCTGTCAGTTTGTCATACTATGGTGGCTTGTGTGTTGCTGTGATGCTTCAAGCTATGCCACCAGTATTTCAAATTCCAGCAGGGTCACCAGTGGTAGACAGGTTGCAGTGGAACTTCCACACTAAGACGGAATTTAAATATAGGATAAGATCAGGTACAGGATTTGAGTTTTAAATAAAAGCAATAACAATGAGCCTGCAGTCTATGGGTTAAATTTTAGGGAAAAAAAGCAAACAAATATATTTAAAAAAATCAAGTCTACCTATAGGGCAGAGGAGAACTGCCCCATACTGCTTCCAAGGCTGTAATCCTTATAGAAGCAGATGGCCACATCTTTCCCCAACAGAGCAGCTTGTCGGTTTAAACCACTGACCTTTTGATTATCAGTCAAGCACTTAAACACTGCACCACCGCCAATATACCCTGTTGGCACAGTATAACCAGTGGAAATAAATTGTAAAAATGAATTGTAAATCATTGTTGTTTCAGCTTTCTATATGGTAGCATTTCTATCCAGAAGTAATTCTGGGCAAGCTTAACTAAACTAGAACGAAGAAAAAAAAAAAAACTAGAACTATATTTTTCAAAATTCAGTTCCCCAGTGCTATGGAGGAGACTTTTGCTAACTAAACACTCAGACAAACAAATGTAAAACTGTGGCTGTGAAAAGTGTCCTAAAGAAGAGGTACATGGTGCTAAAAGAGCATATAAGTGGATTGGACTGGACAATGGGTTGGAGAGGAACCCTGGTGAGGAGTGAGCTTCTTGGATCAGGTGGAGACTTGAGACTATGTTGGCATCTCCCGCCTGGGGGGAGATGGGAGGGTGGAGGGGGTTAGAAGCTGGAGAAATGGACACAAAAAGAGAGAGTGGAAGGAGAGAGCAGGCTGTCTCATTAGGGGGAGAGTAATTGGGAGTGCATAGCAAGGTGTATATGGGTTTTTGTATGAAAGACTGACTTGATTTGTAAACTCTCACTTAAAGCACAATAAAAATTATTAAAAAAAAAAAAAAGAGCATATAGGAAGGGTGGGGTAGTTAAGGAGCAAGTAGGGTTTCTGTGAATTGATTCAGTGCACCTCTTCCATACCCGAGAAATATAAGTCCATAAAATAGGCCCAAAGGAACTTAGTGAAATTGCTTTATAGGCAAGAACAGTTTAATGAAGGGAGAGGTGAGGGAAGTGGCAAATGTCTCAAAGCCTACAAAAAAATTACCCTCTTTTCATCACAACCTGGCCTCAGAAATCCTTCATCCAGCATTGTCTATTTATGCCGCAATGGGACAATAGAGAAAAGCCTACGCCATCCCTCCCACTGCCAGAGCCAATTAGTGCATTTGAAATTTGAGGTGAATGAGAAGTCCTTTCAAGATTCAGTTTTAGAAACGTGGGCTTCCTTTCATCCTACAGGAGAAGGAGAGGACCGTACGCTGTTAGGAAGTCTCCTTTGTAGCCCTTTCGAGGGCTGTGCCTCAGACATGGCCAGAAGAACTCACAGCCCTACTGTTCTAGGTAGGCATCGTCCCCTTTCTTTTCATAGCTGTTGGCCTTCCGAGGGCCATGAGGTAACTTTACGCTGACATCCAGAGAGCCAGGAAACTAGCTCAGGACAAAAGTTCTTTAAGGGGAAGAAGTCCAGCGCTGGGCAGTAGATCCCAGCAGGACATACGTAGCCTGCTGATGCTATTTTCCTATCCACAGTTCCACATCAAACAAGGATTTGCTTAAGACGATTACCTTGGCAGGGCTTTTTCTTTGTTAGATATTTTTAAAATCTTCTTTTAAGAAATATAAAATTATATTTGTGTGGGGAAAATTGCTACTTCACAGGTTCAGTAATTGCTATACATTTACAATGCTTTAATACCACAGGAACTCACCATTATGTGATGCGGAATTCATTTCCAATGGAGAGCCATGGGAATTTTTCTTTGCTCTCCTTAACTAAACAAAGAAAAAACACTAAAGCAACATTTAAGGTGTAAGTTGGGTTGCTCCCCTTCTAAAATGCTCCATTCGAATGTCTAGAATAGAGACAAATCTTCCCCATGGATAACATTTGTAGAAAAAAAAAAAAACAGTTTTCCGTGGTAAAGAAACTCTAAATAAATTCTTTGTGAGCAAGTTTTCTTTTTAATGATATTCCAGTATAATATCTAATCAAAATAAGTTTTCAAATAATTAACACCAAATATGTAATAATAAAATTATCATTATTAAGTATACTATATGAAAATATGTTTTCAGATATATGTAATTAAAAATTAAGTTATAGGCATATATCGCACCTTCTTCAGGCACAGTCGTGTTTTATCAGGATTTTAATATCTTTTTAGTGGATACTACTTCAAAAGATAGAATTTACTCAGAATTTTTCAGATTCAGAACTTACATTAACCTTTCTTTCTAAAAGACATTTTAATCAACTGTCTGAAGACTTTTACCACATGAGAATGAATATATTTCCAATTTTATAATGCACATGCATAATAAAATTTAATATACATAATCCTACATTATTTAAATGTAACTTCTAAATTATACCAACATCAAAGTGACTGCTAATTACATAAGATGAAGAAGATAAAATAATTAAGGTTTCTGTGTGGGAAACAAAATTAAAAGTCATTTCTGATTTGTGTGATAAAGCAATTAAAACTCATTCACAACAGACTAGCAAAATAAGATTGAATTAAATCACCTTTGCCTTCTCCATACAGGGAATTACTTTTGCTTTTTTTGTTCAACAATTCCAATTAGTATAACCACCCTCAGGTACCATTTGTTTAAAAAGCTCCCTTTTCATTGCAGTCGCTGAAATATTTACCCTTTGATTAAATGACTACAGCATCTTCTACTTGTTATGATCCTAACTTAAAGGAGAAATATATCAAAATTGTCCCAAAACACTGAACATTTCATATTTATAATCCTGACAAAGGTGAGATTTGGAAAGAAGACTTTACATTCCTTTATAAAGCCCTAACTAACACAGAACTGTGTATTCAAAGGAAATTACAATGAAAGAAAACTGTAACATGTTATTCTCCCAAAGGAAGGACAGAAATTATATTTTTGGGTGCTTCAACTTCTTCTTTTGTCAGGTAATGATTAAAACCTTGATGAGAATAATAAGCTTTTGTTAGGTTTTGTGTTAATTTTAATAGGATGATCAAATAAGAATTGTTATTCCCAGTATTCTGAGAAAAATAAAGCTGCTCAATGACAACAGTACTACTCTAAAACATGCTCAGGTCCCAAAAGACAATGATTCAAAGTTCAATATGATGAAAACTGCCCTAAAAGTGTCCAGTGTTGAGAAAAATTCATCCTCAGTAAACTTTACACTCTCCTTAGTTAAGCAACTCAAGTCATCAGGAAGAGCCCAACTGGCCATTTGTTCATTCATCCATCCAAGCATTCGTTCATTCAGAAAACAGCTCTCCAAAGACCTACATACAGTAATTGGCACCGGGACATTACAATAGCGCTAAGGATATAGTTTCTGTCCTAAAAAGCAGACTCAGGAAAAAAAAAGAAATAGTGCTAAAAAAGAGAGTTAAAATACATTGTGAAAAGTGCCTTCACTGAGGTGTATACAAAGTGTGGTTGGAGCAGAGAATCATTTACTCACTGGGCAAGGTGAGACCTCACAGAGAAAATAACAAATTGAGCTATCTTAAAGAATCCCCTATTGTTTTCTACCCTCTTCCCAGAGCTTACCATGAGTTGCGAACTCAAGAGTCTACAGGAGGTAAGTAGGTAGTATAAAAACAAAACAAAACCCTTTGCTGTTGAGTCAATTCCAACTCAAAGCATCACTGTAGGACATGATAGAAGCCCTATAGGGTTTCCAAGGAGCAGCTGGGAGATTCAAGCTGCTGATCCTTTGGTTAGCAGTCGAGCTCTCAGCCACTGTGCCACCAGGACTCCAATAAAAAATAGGTAGTATAAATAAATGAAACCCATATTCCATCATGAAGGGGTAGTGATAGTTCACTCCTGTGCATTTTTACTGTGTAGGAATGCCAACTTAGCATTACTGGATCTTCTAGTTTTTTTGAGAGAAACCTGAAATCTCAATTTTTAAATGCTCATCACCGATCAATATTCTTAAAACCACCATGTAGGGCAAATGAACATAGGCCAGATCAGCCCCCAGCCACTGATTTGTAACCTCTGGTTTTTTGCTTCAGATTAGCAGCAAGGTATAAATAAGAACTCACCCACTCTGCTTCTCAGACTATTTCTGTAACAGGAACCATGAGCTATTAAAAAAAAGTTACTTACTTTTCCACATTCTTGGGAGCTTCCTAAAGGCAGTGAAATTGCTCTAGTAGTGCAGGTGTTAGAAATGTATGGTGAGAGGGAAAAGAATTCTCACTCCCTTTTTGAGAGGTATTAACCCTCTAATATTACATTTAGGAATAAAAATACTATTTTAGATGACCTAAATGGACTTCAGTAGGCCCAAAGAATTAAAGTAACTCCAAAAACTGAGCAATTTACCTCTCTTGGAGCTATAGATGAGGCCCACTAGAAGCTACTCATAGAAGCAGCAGGCCAGGTCTATATGAGTCCTAAATAGTCACCAGATACATGTTTCTCTTCCATTAAGCACACTCTCCCTGGGAACTTAATCAAGATTTCAGCTCAAGAGTAAGCAAAGAAGTTTGTCATTTATGGACAATACAACTTCGTGAGGGAAGAAAATTACTTGAATTTTCACCATTGCAATCACAGCAAATGGAGGGCAAATTCGTAGTTGTTATGCTCTTGAGTGTTTGGTTGTATGAAGGGTCACAGGTTTGCTATACAAACCTTAGGGCTATTATTACTTTTTTAGCCTTTAGAAAGGCAACTTAAGGGAAAAAGAAAAGCAGAGAATTGGAATAGTCTCAAATGAAGCACAATCCTAATGCAGTTTTTGTAGAATATACTAACATTGCACTCACACAGATGTCAAAGAAAATAACCAGTCAACAATGAAGTGTGTTCTGCAACGATCCATGTGGTCAGTCAGAAACAAAATTATAATAATGCAGAAAACAATTTCAGATCCAGCTATCAAGTTTTGTAAAGCTGTGAATATATTTTACATTGGCAGTAATTCAGAATTATTTTGTTTTTTACCCCCATTAATTCTCAAGTTTGACATTTGAAGAGCTCTTTGCAAAAAAAAAAAAAAAAAATCATGATTCCATTAATGTACTACGATATTTTCTTATTTCTGATTATGATCACTAGAAACTAAACGTAAGTGTGCCCTTTTTGTGAATGGCTAGGTACTAAGGAGACACATAATATTTACTACACTGTTTTAGCAATAGTGTAGGGAAAGAGGCACTCTTGTTTACTGCTAGTGTGACTATGCATTTATACAAACTTTGTTGTTGTCATTCTCAGGTGCCATCAAGTTGGTTCCAACTCATAGCGACTCTGTACAATAGAACGCAACACTGCCCCATCCTGCATCATCCTCACAATCGTTGTTATGCTTGAGTGTATTGTTGTAACCACCACGTCAATCCATTTCCTTGAGGGTCTTCCTCTTTTTCACTGACCCTCTACTTTACCAGGCATGATGTCATTCTCCAGATAACATGTCCAAAGTATGTGAGACAAAGTCTCACCATCCTTGCTTCTAAGGAGCATTCGGGCTGTACTTCTTCCAGCACAGATTTGTTCATTCTTCTGGTAGTCTGTGGTATATTCAATATTCCTTATGAACACCATAATTCAAAGGCGTCAATTCTTCTTTGGTCATGCAAATTTTAGGGAAGGCAATATACCAACGTATATCACAAAATCTTTTAAGGGTATACTTTCAACACAAGTTTACTTCTAGAAATTTATCCTAAAGAAGTGCGAAACAAATGTTCATCTACAGCGAATTGGTTAAGTAAATGATGGTATATCACACAATCAGATAGAACCTTATATTTCACAATGTGAAAAGCTTATGATAAGTTGCAAGATGTACATAGTATATTCAAAGTGAACAAAGGAGATTTTAAAACAGGATATATAGTCACATATAAAATGCATATTGAAAAAGATAAAAATGGGAAGAATAAAAAAATAACAAAAACACATAAAGCATAACTTTCAGGAGGGCAGAAAAGAAAGAAAAGAAGTACTAAGAACTTTTAGTTCTATTTACTTCGGCAATTTTTTCCATAAGTTTAAAATTATTACCAAATAAAAACTATCAAAAACATTTTATGATTACCCTACTCCATCAGGCTTTTTCCTACAGTATCCGCTTGTTTTGCTCACATTCACTTTATCCCTTGATGACAGAAGGATTCCCATTCTAGGGTTATAAGGATGGCCCAAAACATGGAACCTGACACTGGACAGAAGAAATCAACAACAGTTTATTAGTCACATATAGTCACAGACTGGGGGAGGAGGACACTGCATGCCATGCAGGGCCACACAAGGAATTGTACTGAGGAACAGAATGAATAAGCAAAGGCTGTGGAAGGCAAGCTTTGTAGCAACAAGAAGAGGTGATGGAGAGGCGGAGCCAAGATGGCGGACTAGGCAGACGCTACCTCGGATCCCTCTTACAACAAAGACACGGAAAAACAAGTGAATCGATCACATACATAACAATCTACGAACCCTGAACAACAAACACAGATTTAGAGACGGAGAACGAACTAATACGGGGAAGCAGCGATTGTTCCCAGAGCCTGGAGCCAGCGTACCAGTCAGGTACGGCACAAGCACAGAGACCTGCTCCACCCCCCTGAACTAACCCTGGGAGGGGGACCAGCCGGTTCCACGGGCGGCGTGGGACGCAGCCGGTAGGAGAAGTCCCCGGGAGGCAGTGACTGGTCTTGGAGCAGAAAGAGCAGCATCCGAGCCGGGGAACCGTCCCGCAGGGATTTGGACTGGACGCAGCGGATTTTCTGGAAAAACTAGTTTCCCAGTGATGGCTCGGAGACAACAATCCATATCAAACCACTTAAAGAAGCAGACCATGACAGCTTCTCCAACCCCCCAAACAAAAGAATCAAAATCTTTCCCAAATGAAGATACAATCTTGGAATTATCAGATACAGAATATAAAAAACTAATTTACAGAATGCTTAATGATATCACAAATGAAATTAGGATAACTGCAGAAAAAGCCAAGGAACACACTGATAAAACTGTTGAAGAACTCAAAAAGATTATTCAAGAACATACTGGAAAAATTAATAAGTTGCAAGAATCCATAGAGAGACAACATGTAGAAATCCAAAAGATTAACAATAAAATAACAGAATTAGACAACGCAATAGGAAGTCAGAGGAGCAGACTCGAGCAATTAGAATGCAGACTGGGACATCTGGAGGACCAGGGAATCAACACCAACATAGCTGAAAAAAAATCAGATAAAAGAATTTAAAAAAATGAAGAAACCCTAAGAATTATGTGCGACTCTATCAAGAAGGATAACCTGCGGGTGATTGGAGTCCCAGAACAGGGACGGGGGACAGAAAACACAGAGAAAATAGTTGAAGAACTCCTGACAGAAAACTTCCCTGACATCATGAAAGACGAAAGGATAGCTATCCAAGATGCTCATCGAACCCCATTTAAGATTGATTCAAAAAGAAAAACACCAAGACATATTATCATCAAACTCACCAAAACCAAAGATAAACAGAAAATTTTAAAAGCAGCCAGGGAGAAAAGAAAGGTTTCCTTCAAGGGAGAATCAATAAGAATATGTTCTGACTACTCAGCAGAAACCATGCAGGCAAGAAGGGAATGGGACGACATATACAGAACACTGAAGGAGAAAAACTGCCAGCCAAGGATCATATATCCAGCAAAACTCTCTCTGAAATATGAAGGCGAAATTAAGATATTTACAGACAAACACAAGTTTAGAGAATTTGCAAAAACCAAACCAAAGCTACAAGAAATACTAAAGGATATTGTTTGGTCAGAGAACCAATAATATCAGATATCAGCACAACACAAGGTCACAAAACAGAACGTCCTGATATCAACTCAAATAGGGAAATCACAAAAACAAACAAATTAAGATTAATTAAAAAAAAAATACACATAACAGGGAATCATGGAAGTCAATAGGTAAAAGATCACAATAATCAAAAAGAGGGACTAAATACAGGAGGCATTGAACTGCCATATGGAGAGTGATACAAGGCGATATAGAACAATACAAGCTAGGTTTTTACTTAGAAAAATAGGGGTAAATAATAAGGTAACCACAAAAAGGTATAACAACTCTATAACTCAAGATAAAAAGCAAGAAAAACGTAATGACTCAACTAACATAAAGTCAACCACTATGAAAATGAGGATCTCACAATTTACTAAGAAAAAAGCCTCAGCACAAAAAAGTATGTGGAAAAATGAAATTGTCAACAACACACATAAAAAGGCATCAAAATGACAGCACTAAAAACTTATTTATCTATAATTACCCTGTATGTAAATGGACTAAATGCACCAATAAAGAGACAGAGAGTCACAGACTGGATAAAGAAACACGATCCATCTATATGCTGCCTACAAGAGACACACCTTAGACTTAGAGACACAAACAAACTAAAACTCAAAGGATGGAAAAAAGTATATCAAGCAAACAATAAGCAAAAAAGAAGAGCAGTAGCAATATTAATTTCTGACAAAATAGACTTTAGACTTAAATCCACCACAAAGGATAAAGAAGGACACTATATAATGATAAAAGGGACAATTGATCAGGAAGACATAACCATATTAAATATTTACTCACCCAATGACAGGGCTGCAAGATACATAAATCAAATTTTAACAGAATTGAAAAGCGAGATAGATACCTCCACAATTATAGTAGGAGACTTCAACACACCACTTTCAGAGAAGGACAGGACATCCAGTAAGAAGCTCAACAGAGACACGGAAGATCTAATTACAACAATCAACCAACTTGACCTCATTGACTTATACAGAACTCTTCACCCAACTGCTGCAAAATATACTTTTTTTTCTAGCGCACATGGAACATATTAGGTCATAAAACAAACCTTTGCAGAGTCCAAAACATCGAAATATTACAAAGCATCTTCTCAGACCACAAGGCAATAAAACTAGAGATCAATAACAGAAAAACTAGGGAAAAGAAATCAAATACTTGGAAACTGAACAATACCCTCCTGAAAAAAGACTGGGTTATAGAAGACATCAAGGAGGGAATAAGGAAATTCATAGAAGGCAACGAGAATGAAAATACTTCCTATCAAAACCTCTGGGACACAGCAAAAGCAGTGCTCAGAGGCCAATTTATATCAATAAATGCACACATACAAAAAGAAGAAAGAGCCAAAATCAGAGAACTGTCCCTACAACTTGAACAAATAGAAAGTGAGCAACAAAAGAATCCATCAGGCACCAGAAGAAAACAAATAATAAAAATTAGAGCTGAGCTAAATGAATTAGAGAACAGAAAAACAATCGAAAGAATTAACAAAGCCAAAAGCTGGTTCTTTGAAAAAATTAACAAAATTGATAAACCATTGGCTAGACTGACTAAAGAAATACAGGAAAGGAAACAAATAACCTGAATAAGAAATGAGAAGGACCACATCACAACAGAACCAAATGAAATTAAAAGAATCATTTCAGATTATTATGAAAAATTGTACTCTAACAAATTTGAAAACCTAGAAGAAATGGATGAATTCCTGGAAAAACACTACCTACCTAAACTAACACATTCAGAAGTAGAACAACTAAATAGACCCATAACAAAAAAAGAGATTGAAACGGTAATCAAAAAACTCCCAACAAAAAAAAAGCCCTGGCCCGGACGGCTTCACTGCAGAGTTCTACCAAACTTTCAGAGAAGAGCTAACACCACTACTACTAAAGGTATTCCAAAGCATAGAAAATGACGGAATACTACCCAACTCATTCTATGAAGCCACCATCTCCCTGATACCAAAACCAGGTAAAGACATTACAAAAAAAGAAAATTATAGACCTATATCCCTCATGAACATAGATGCAAAAATCCTCAACAAAACTCTAGCCAATAGAATCCAACAACACATCAAAAAAATAATTCACCCTGATCAAGTGGGATTTATACCAGGTATGCAAGGCTGGTTTAATATCAGAAAAACCATTAATGTAATCCATCACATAAATAAAAGACAAAAACCACATGATCTTATCAATTGATGCAGAAAAGGCATTTGGCAAAGTCCAACACCCATTCATGATAAAAACTCTCACCAAAATAGGAATTGAAGGAAAATTCCTCAACATAATAAAGGGCATCTATGCAAAGCCAACAGCCAATATCACTCTAAATGGAGAGAACCTGAAAGCATTTCCCTTGAGAACGGGAACCAGACAAGGATGCCCTTTATCACCGCTCTTATTCAACATCCTGTTGGAAGTCTTAGCCAGGGCAATTAGGCTAGACAAAGAAATAAAAGGTATCCGGATTGGCAAGGAAGAAGTAAAGTTATCACTATTTGCAGATGACATGATTATATACACAGAAAACCCTAAGGAATCCTCCAGAAAACTACTGAAACTAATAGAAGAGTTTGGCAGAGTCTCAGGTTATAAAATAAACATACAAAAATCACTTGGATTCCTCTACATCAACAAAAAGAACACCGAAGAGGAGATAACCAAATCAATACCATTCACAGTAGCCCCCAAGAAGATAAAATACTTAGGAATAAATCTTACCAAGGATGTAAAAGACCTATACAAAGAAAACTACAAAGCTCTACTATAAGAAATTCAAAAGGACATACTTAAATGGAAAAACATACCCTGCTCATGGATAGGAAGACTTAACATAGTAAAAATGTCTATTCTACCCAAAGCCATCTATACATTTAATGTACTTCCGATCCAAATTCCAATGTCATATTTTAAGGGGATAGAGAAACAAATCACCAATTTCATATGGAAGGGAAAGAAGCCCCGGATAAGCAAAGCACTACTGAAAAAGAAGAAGAAAGTGGGAGGCCTCACCTTACCTGACTTCAGAACCTATTATACAGCCACAGTAGTCAAAACAGCCTGGTATTGGTACAACAACAGACACATAGACCAATGGAACAGAATTGAGAACCCAGACATAGATCCATCCACGTATGAGCAGCTGATATTTGACAAAGGACCAGTGTCAATTCACTGGGGAAAAGATAGCCTTTTTAACAAATGGTGCTGGCATAACTGGATATCCATTTGCAAAAAAATGAAACAGGACCCATACCTCACACCATGCACAAAAACTAACTCCAAGTGGATCAAAGACCTAAACATAAAGACTAAAACGATAAAGATCATGGAAGAAAAAATTGGGACAACCCTAGGAGCCCTAATACAAGGTATAAACAGAATACAAAACATTACCAAAAATGATGAAGAGAAACCAGATAACTGGGAGCTCCTAAAAATCAAACACCTATGCTCATCTAAAGACTTCACCAAAAGAGTAATAAGACCACCTACAGATTGGGAAAGAATTTTCAGCTATGACATCTCCGACCAGTGCCTGATCTCTAAAATCTACATGATTCTGTCAAAACTCAACCACAAAAAGACAAACAACCCAATCAAGAAGTGGGCAAAGGATATGAACACACATTTCACTAAAGAAGATATTCAGGCAGCCAACAGATACATGAGAAAATGCTCTCGATCATTAGCCATTAGAGAAATGCAAATTAAAACTACGATGAGATTCCATTTCACACCAACTAGACTGGCATTAATCCAAAAAACACAAAATAATAAATGTTGGAGAGGCTGCGGAGAGATTGGAACTCTCATACACTGCTGGTGGGAATGTAAAATGGTACAACCACTTTGGAAATCTATCTGGCGTTATCTTAAACAGTTAGAAATAGAACTACCATACAACCCAGAAATCCCACTCCTCAAAATATACCCTAGAGATACAAGAGCCTTCATACAAACAGATATATGCACACCCATGTTTATTGCAGCTCTGTTTACAATAGCAAAAAGTTGGAAGCAACCAAGGTGTCCGTCAACGGATGAATGGGTAAATAAATTGTGGTATATTCACACAATGGAATACTACGCATCGATAAAGAACAGTGACGAATCTCTGAAACATTTCATAACATGGAGGAACCTGGAAGGCATTATGCTGAGCGAAATTAGAGGCAAAAGGACAAATATTGTATAAGACCACTATTATAAGATCTTGAGAAACAGTAAACCTGAGAAGAACACATACTTTTGTGGTTACGAGGGGGGGAGGGAGGGAGGGTGGGAGAGGGTTTTTTATTGATTAATCAGTAGATAAGAACTGCTTTAGGTGAAGGGAAAGACAACACTCAATACATGGAAGGTCAGCTCAATTGGACTGGACCAAAAGCAAAGAAGTTTCCGGGATAAAATGAATGCTTCAAAGGTCAGCGGAGCAAGCGGGGGTCTGGGGAACATGGTTTGAGGGGACTTCTAAGTCAATTGGCAAAATAATTCTATTATGAAATCATTCTGCATCCCATTTTGAAATGTGGCGTCTGGGGTCTTAAATGCTAACAAGCGGCCATCTAAGATGCAGCAATTGGTCTCAACCCACCTGGAGCAAAGGAAAATGAAGAACACCAAGGCCACACGACAACTAAGAGCCCAAGAGACAGAAAGGGCCACATGAACCAGAGACCTACATCATCCTGAGACCAGAAGAACTAGTTGGTGCCCGGCCACAATCGATGACTGCCCTGACAGGGAGCACAGCAGAGGACCCCTGAGGGAGCAGGAGATCAGTGGGATAAAAAACAGACCCCAAATTCTCATAAAAAGACCAAACTTAATGGTCTGACTGAGACTGGAGGAATCCCGGCGGCCTTGCTCCCCAGACCTTCTGTTGACACAGGACAGGAACCATCCCCGAAGACAACTCATCAGAAATGAAAGGGACTGGTCAGCGGGTGGGAGAGAGACGCTGATGAAGAGTGAGCTAATTATATCAGGTGGACACTTGAGATTGTGTTGGCAACTCTTGTCTGGAGGGGGGATGGGAGGATAGAGAGAGAGGGAAGCAGGCAAAATTGTCAAGAAAGGAGGGACTGAAAGGGCTGACTCAAGAGGGGGAGAGTAGGTCGGAGTAGGGAGTGAGATGTATGTAAACTTACATGTGACAGACTGATTGGATTTGTAAACGTTCACTTGAAGCTTAATAAAAGTTATTAAAAAAATAAATAAAATAAAAAATAAAATAAAATAAAAAGAAGAGGTGATGGCTCCTGGTTCCTTTGGAAGGATGTGATTGGCTTATTTGAATAATTCCACAGTCAGCCAGGGATCAGTAGGTTCTGTGGCTGGTCCTCATGATAAGGAAACCTATTTGGCTAGGAAACCTGGGTAAGTCCCTGCAGATAGCAGGAACACAAAGGGGAAGTGAACTTGCAGTTAGGCCAGTCAGGGCCCTCCCAATTTTACCAGATATCAAGACAAACACATAATATTGAATCTTATTTTTGGGCCTTACGCTATTTGGTCTATAAGAATCTCGCACCCTTACCCCACCAAACAGTGGGTATGCAGACTGTCATCACAGTTGCCCCTACCTCATCCTGCCATCGAGAGCTGCTTCTCAACCTTGCCAGTCAAAAGACAGGTGACTATCCCTTTACCCTCAGTCACCAAGTGATCTTGTCAAGCTCTCCCAAGTATTTACTTGACTAGCAGCATAGGAAGAGCGTAGAAGTTTCTGCAGCCCAACAAGTAGTCACCAGGGCCATATGAAGTTAATCTCCTCTTTTTGAAAACCCTGTCTCTTCAATAGGTTTTCTTAGTTGGCAGTAGGTGGGTGAGGGTGATAAAGAGTTGAATGATGCTCTACTCACTACAGTTAGAAATTCCCTTCACAGAATGAATCTCAAGCCCTCTTTTACACAGACTTCAGCAGATGATGTGCCCTGGAACAATTTGGTCCATCTTAGCAAAATCTTCATGAATAAGTCTAGCTCCTCTATTCAACTGGAGCTTCAATTAATATTCATCTAATTTCCAAAGTGAAAAATCCCATTCCACCTCCTGTTACACATACATTACTTCAGAGGCAGAAATATTTATAAAGATGTTTTGTGTTTTGTTCGCACTGCTGAAGAAGGATTAAGAATGAGAGTTGTGTTTTTACTCTGCATTTCCTTTCTCCACATTTCAAAAAGATAGGTGGATCTTTCCCTTTTCTTGGCAATGTGAATACCATCTTCTTTTCTCACTCTCCTTTATGTGAACTAGAGCTCATTGAAGTAATGAAGCAAGAAACAGGGCAAGGAAATGGAAACAGAAAGAGATATGAGGGTTATTCCCCCAAATTTGGAAGACTATAGAATTTTGAGAATCCTAGAAGCAGTGGTTAGAGATTTGGGGTGGCACAAATAGTTAAGTATTCAATACTACCCAAAAGGTTGGTGGTTTAAACCCTTCCAGAGGTACCTTGGAAGAAAGGCCTGGAAATCGGCTTGTGAAAGCTCACAACCTTGAAAACCCTATGGAAGGCAGTTCTGCTCTTATCACATTGGGTCACCATGAGTAGAAATTAACTCAGTGGTACCTGGTTACTGGTTAGGAGCAGTGGATACCTATATCCTATTGCCTCGTAGATCCCCAGGGAAGTGCCAGGACCTTAGACAAGAAGTCTGTAGGATGCAACTATACAGATTGGCCTCAAGGCAGCAGGGCACCGAGTCTTATCTAAGATATTTGTATGTGCCCCATTTTGGCTCCAAAATATCAGAGACATTCACCCCCCAGTGACTATATGGGACTGGACGAAGAGACTAACAGCTGTAACCTTGAAGAGCTGAAGATTAGAGATATTTCACTTTACTACCACATAAGATTCTAGGGTGGCCTTAGACAATAGAAGGGGCTTCTTAGAAAAAGTGAGACTAAATATCCCAGACATCCTGGCAAAATTCAGTTTCAGAATTATATTTAGTATTTAGGTTGATTTAAAGAAAAGTTGTCAATTGTTATATACTTGAGTTTGTGAAATCATTCACACAAGTAACACTTTCATAATTAGAAAATAATGAAGAAATTTTCATTTTGGTAACAAAGTTTTTGCTGGTACTCAGTCATATCAAGTGGGCTTTTGAGATCTATGTCATTGTGCTAATACTATAATAAAAGGTCACCACCTTGGTTACCTAGTGTCACTGTAACAAAAATACCACAAATGGGTGGCTTTATAGAACACAAATTTATTGTCTCACAGTTTTGAAAGCTTAAAATCTAAATGAGGACATCAGCCACATGAACCAGAGACCCCATCAGCCTGAGACTAGAAGAACTAGTTGGTGTCCAGCTACTATCAATGACTGCCCCAACAGGGAACACAACAGAGAGTCTCTGACGGAGCGGGAGAAAAGTATAGAGCAGAACTCAAATTCGTGTAAAAAGACCAGACTTAATGGTCTTAGACTGAAGGGACCCCTGAAGCCATGGCCTCCGGACGCTCTGTTAACCCAGAACTAAAACCATTCCGGAAGCCCACTCTTTAGACAAAGATTGGACTGGACTATAAAACATAAAATAATACTCGTGAAGAGTATGCTTCTTAGTTCAAGCAGATACATTAGCCCAAATGGGCGGCTCCCATCTAGACGCAGGATGAGAAGGCAGGAAGGGGCAGGAGCTGGTTGGATGGACAGGGGAAACCTGGAGTGGAAAGGGGGAGTGTGCTTTCACATAATAGCAATTGCAACTACTGTCACATAACAATATGTATATAAATTTTTGTATGAGAAATTAACTTGAGCTGTAAACTTTCACTTAAAGCACAATGAAAAATTAAAAAAATAAAAAGCCCCTGCTGCTCCAATTTACCAAAAAAAAAAGTTACCAGGCCCTATTCTAAGCACTGTACAAAAAAATAAAAAGGGCATTGGTTCTAGGAAAGGGCCCCTCCTTGTAGGTAACTCTGTGGACTCCTTGGCATTTCTTGGCTTTTAGGTAGTTCCTCACATGGTCTCTTCCGCTTGTGTGTCTGTCTCTTCATGTCTGTTTTCCCTTCTTACAATCATCAGAAGGGATTCAGTTTAGGAGCCACCCTTCCCCACTATGAATCTATTAACATAACAAAAGAAAACCTGTATTTCCAAACAGGGTCACATGCATAGGCACAGAGTTAGGATTTCAGCAGAAGTTTTGGGGGGGACATGATTCAATCCACAACACCACCCTTATGGATCTTAAGATTAGAGATATGAATAGTAAGATTCTCCACATACATAGTTAAATGGGTTTAATACTGTAATGAATCTGTATGCCTATTCATAGTTGAATCAGCCTCCTTTGGATTTTTCTAGTGTATTTTATTCTTCACATAGTTTGGGGCCATTAACCTTGATGTAAGGACTATGAGCAAGAACTTTCTATAGCAACCTGAGTCAGCACAAGTGTCTTCAGAAGTGAGGAGAACCCACCCTCGGTCAAGACATCAGCATGTATCATCAAGCATTGTAGTCTCTGCACAGACCTCACTGCCATTACCAGCAGCAGTGGTGGCTTGGCTGACTTCAGAGGCCTCCACAACAGACATCTGTGAAAGTCGAGCAAGAAAGCCAGGAAATGTAGAAACTGGGAGGATCTATTTGAGTACACATGAATTGAGTATGTGAAGAGAGTAATTTTGAAGCAGGCCTGCAAAACCAGTAACGGGATGGGGAAATAGTGAGTGACAGTCTGAGAAATACTGCGTGCAATGGATTCTGTGGCTCCAATTATGACCTTGAATTGTGGTGTATGTATTCTCCTGACTGACTGGAATCTGAATGCACCTTATGTTTCTTGCCCTAGAAGAAGTTCAAAGAAGTCTATGATGTTGTTGTTAGGTGCCGTCAAGTCGTTTCCAACTCACAGCAACCCCATGCATAACAGAACGAAACACTGCCCTGTCCTGCACCATCCTTATAATCATTGCTACGCTTGAACCTGCTGTTGCAGCCACTGTGTCAATCCACCTCGTTGAGGGTCTTCCTCTTTTCCGCAGACCCTGTACTTTGCCAAGCATGATATCCTTCTCCAGAGTCTGATCCCTCCTGACAACATGTCCAAAGTAGGTAAGAATCAGTCTCACCATCCTTGCTTCTAAGGAGCATTCCGGTTGTACTTCTTCCGAGACAGATTTGTTCATTCTTCTGGCAGTCCATGGTATATTCAATATTCTTCGCCAACACCACAATTCAAAGCCATCAAATTTTCTTCGGTCCTTCTTATTCATTGTCCACCTTTCACATGCATATGATGCAATCGAAAATACCATGGCTTGGGTCAGGTGCACCTTAGTCTTTAAGGTGACATCTTTGCTCTTACAACACTTTAAAGAGGTCATTTGAAGCAGATTTGCCCAGTGCAAAGCGTCTTTTGATTTCTTGACTGCTGCTTCCATGGTTATTGATTGTCGATCCAAGTAAAATGAAATCCTTGACAACTTCAATCTTTTCTCCATTTATCATGATGTTGCTCATTGGTCCAGTTGTGGAGTTTTGTTTTCTTTACGTAGAGGTGTAATCCATACTGAAGGCTGTGGTCTCTGATCTTCATTAGTAAGTGCTTCAAGTCCTCTTCACTTTCAGCAAGCAAGGTTGTGTTACCTGCATAACGCAGATTGTTAATGAGTCCTCCTCCAATCCTGATGCCCCGTTCTTCTTCATACAGTCCAGCTTCTCGGGTTATTTGCTCAGCACACAGATTGAACACGTATGGTGAAAGAATATAACCCTGACACACACCTTTCCTGACTTTAAACCAATCAGTATCCCCGTGTTCTGTCCGAACAACTGCCTCTTGATCTATGTAAAGGTTTCTCATGACCACAATTAAGTGTTCTGGAATTCCCATTCTTCTCAGTGTTATCCATAATTTGTTATGATCCACACAGTCGAATGCCTTTGCATAGTCAATAAAATACAGGTAAACATCCTTCTGGTATTCTCTGCTTTCAGCCAGGATCCATCTGGCATCAGCAATGATATCCCTGGTTCCACATCCTCTTCTGAAGAAGTCTATAACCATGGCCAAAATAACTGTCAACAGCTCCAGTATCTTCTCTCTGAGACACTTTGGGGCAGAAAGACCACGGACAGAGAAGTCCATGGATTTGCATTCTTTCATTAGCTTCCCCAAAAACTAAACCAAACTTGTTGCTGTTGAGTTGGTTCTGATTCATAGTGACCATATAGGACAGAGTAGAACTGCCCCACAGGGTTTCCAAGGCGCGCTTGGTGGATTCAAACTGCTGACCTTTTGGTTAGCAGCTGTAACTTAACCACTGTGCCACATACAGTACATTCTTTGCTTAACGTGAGTTTCAAAGTAATTCAGGGACTTCAACAAGATATTATTATTGTTTCTATTTGATAGACCAGAAGAGTTAAGGTGACTCAATGACTTGTACACGTTAATTAGTAAGTGGCATCATGTGCCCAAATCAAGGTCCCTCTAGATCCCCTGGACTCAAACGGAGAAGGAATGGGTACTCCCTCCTACGATAAGGATATAATGATAGCCCAAAGCCTAGAAATCCACTCCACCGTTCTTCACCCTACACAGGGTAAGACACAGTCAGGGATGTTCTAGTCAAAAATAAATAAATATAGCCTTCTCTAGGTCAATTCACATTTGGAATAAAACCCATGATATCCAAGAGTCTAACAGATGAATCTAAGTCTGGAAAATGATTGATAGCTATTTGGGATGAAATCGAGAATTTAGCTGAGACTCAAAAGAACTGCTTCCTAATTTGTTACCAACTTTTAAAATTATGAATAAGAGCGAGATAATTTCCTGAAAGAGCAGAGATCCTTCCACTATCCCAATACCTTCCACATCCACATTGTTACAGAGAAGAAGATGTAAGAATGTTAACCTCCTAAGTGTTATTTCTTTTGTCAGTATTCAGGGGAAAAATCCTATTGAATCTCTTCAGCCTCTAGCTCTGTCTACTCAATGAAGTCAAAGAAACAAAGAAACACAATTAGAGACATGAGCTGCCCTCCTACAAAAGCTCTGGAGAAAGAATTCTCCCTTAATTTCATTTATCCGTGAGCTGATCATATTGCCAGTAGGGATAGCCACAAGACACTTTCTCCAGTAGTTTATCATGGTCAGCAGGCATTTGGTTGCTGGCAATAAGGAGCTTTACTTCTACTTTATCTATTTCATTCTTAACACAATCCAACAGTACACCTCCCTCCTATTTACATGGAGGCAAATACAACAATCTTACTGGTAAATCCCAGAATTTTTACCCCCTACCTGGTGGTGCAGTGGTTAAACATTTGGCTGCTAACCAAAAGATCGGCAGTTCAAATCCACCAGCCGCTCCTTGGAAACAATATGGGGCTGTTCTACTCTGTCTTATAAGGTTGTTATGAGTCCAAATTGACTCAGCGGCAAAGGGTTTGTTTTTGTTTTTGTTTTACTCTATTTTCTAATCTAGGCTTTCAAAAATAAAGTCCGCAGCATTAAATTAATTGTAAAAAGTAAGTTGCTTAGATTGCTTTCAGAAAGTATAAGCTCATAGTTCTTAACGTGAAGAAAATAACAGTTTCTCAAATCTCTCAGACATCCATTTTCCTCGAATCTTGACAATGGTAGTGTTTCTTGATTCAAGAATTGGGACATGAGCTATGTCAGGGCATCGGGTTTTTACTACTGCTGCCATCTGTGGGGTTACCAAAAGTAAGTTCTTATAAGCCCTTATTGAAAATAGGTAGCCTCTGTTACCTCTTTTATTACCCTAAGGGTCATGTCATCTATGAGAGTCAGCATAGCTCATGGGTAAAAGCATGGACTCTGGAGTCAGAATGCTTAAGTCTCAGTCTCAGTTTTACATTTATGAGCAGTTGATCTCAGGCAAGTAACTTACATCCTTCTGTGCTCATTTCTGCATTATACACATCTATAAACCCAAAGAAAACAAACCCATTGTCATTGGCAGCTATGAGTCAGAATCGACTCGATAGCAACAGGTTTGTTTTTTTTTTTGGTTTTTCTTGCAATAGTAAGGCGCCCTGGTGACACAATCGTTAAGTGTTTGTCTGCTAACCAAAAGGTGAGCAGTTTGAACCCACTGCTGCTCTGGGAGAAAAGACTTGGCAATCTGCTTCCATAAAGATTACAGCCTAGGAAACTCTATGGGGGCAGTTCTACTCTATCATATAGGGTCACTATGAGTCAGAATCAACTTGAAGGCACATAACAGCAACAATAACATTGCAACGGTCCCTTTCCTCCCTCTTGTAATAATCCTTTCAAATAAAGTCTGTCTTTACCTAATCCCAGATTGGTTTTTTAGTTGAAAATTTGGTGTTGAAATAAAACATGTTCCATTCAAATGACTAACAAAAACTAATATTGATTGAATCTGGATTAATGTAAAGGCAACCAGTATCCATTTATTTACAAAATTAAATGTCCATGTAAACTGTCATTCAACTTTTGCAAATTCTCACTTTGCTTTTGTTTTTTGAAACAAATGTTTCATTAAAAAAAGATACATTAGTAAAATGTCTTTTATGGACATGTTTTACTCAAACTGAAAGTTTCCTAATGTTATGGATGGAACTATGTCCCCAAAAGATATGTGTTGTAAATCCTAACCCCTATACCTGTAGAATGGAACCCTGGTGGCACAGTAATTAAGAACTCAACTGCTAATCAAAGGTCAGCAGTTCAAATCTACCAGCTGCTCCTTAGAAACCACATGGGGCAGTTCTACTGTGCCCTGTAGGGTTGCTATAGTCAGAATCAACTCAATGGCTATGGGGTTTAGGTTTGGATACCTGTGGATGTAATCTCATTTGGGAATAGGGTTTTCTTTGTTGTGTTAATGAGATCATATCAGTATTCAAAAAATATATAAAAAACCATTGTCGTCAAGCCAATTCAAACTCATAGGGAACCTATAGGACAGAGTAGAACTGCTCCATAGAGTTTCCAAGGAGTAACTGGTGGATTCGAACTGCTGACCTTTTGGTTAGCAGCTGAGCTCTTAACCACTGTGCCACGAGGGCTCCATATTAGTATAGGATGTGTTTTAAGCCAATCGCTTTTGAGATATAAAAGAAACAAATTAGGCATAAAAGCAAGCAAGTATGAATGGGGGAAAGAAAGATGCTGCTTGAAGATCTCCAAGTAAACCCAAAAAGAAACTTATAGAAGCTGAGAAAAGCATTTTCCCCAAGGCAGACAGGGAGAGTCTCCTCCGAGAGCTGGTATCCTGAGTTCAGACTTTTGGCCTCCTAAACAGTGAGAGAATAAATTTATGTTTGTTAAAGCCACCCACTGGTGGTATTTCTGTTATAGCAGCACTGAGAAACTAAGACACCAATAATAACAGACAACTTTCGTGTAGCTCTTTATCAAGTTTGTTCCGCTTCCTTCATAGATTCATTGAATGTATTGAGTTGTTTGAACACTAAAGTAATAGATAAATTCCATCTTCTAGACAAAAATAAATGATTTGGTTTCCAGGAAAATGATGCTTTTTTGATGTCACAAAAGTGGAGGCAAATACCTAGCTACAGAAAAACCATAAACCACACTTAATGTAAAAAAAGACACAACTGTGTTCAATACCAAAGAAAGCATAGATGAGGTAGAAATTTACAGCAATGGTTCTCAAATTTTGATGTGTATCAGAATCACTTGAAGGGCTTGTTAAAACACAGGTTGCTAGATTGCACCCCCAGAGTTCCTAAATCAGCGGGTCTGGAGTGTGGCTCAACAATTTGCATGTCTAGCAAGTTCCTAGGTGATACTGATATTGCTGGCTTGGCTATCTCAAGGCTGTCCGCTTTTATTTGTTGAACACAAACTTAAATAGAGAATGATCTCTTGCATTTGTCAAATATAAAAAAATCTGGACTGAGATAGGCATAGATTTCAAGTAGAGAGAGGATTACAACAGAGAGACCTCTTCTATCTCAGAAATCCCTGAGTATCAAAATCAAACAGAAAAAAAAGGCTTTTCTTTTATAAGAAAGGATAATCAGGAAGTAAGGGAAAGTTGGGCAAATGAGGGGTGATAACCAATGGGGTCTGATAGAAGAGTGTCTCCCTGTGATCAGCAGATTCTCAGGATAAGCTACTGATGTTGTTGTTGTTAGGCGTGGTCAAGTCAGTTCCAACTCATAGTGACCCGATGTGCAAGAGAACAAAAGAATGCCTGGTCCTGCGCCATCCTCATAATTATTGTTATTCTTGAGCCCATTGTTGCAGCCATTGTGTCAATCATTTTTATTGAGTGTCTTCCTCTTTTTTCCTGACTCTCTACTTTACCAAGCATGACGTCCTTCTTCAGGGACTGGTCCCTCCTGATAACATGTCCAAAATATGGGAGAAGAAATCTTGCCATCCTCGCTTCTAAGGAGTATTTGAGCTGTATCTCTTCCTAGACAGATTCGTTCATTCTTTTGGCAGTCCATGGCATATTCAATATTCTTCACCAACACCATAATTCAAAGGCATCAATTTCACAGTCTTCTTTATTCATTGTCCAGTTTTTGCATGCATATGAAGCAATCAAAAACACCGTGGCTTAGGTCAGGTTGACCTTAGCCCTTAAAGTGACATCTCTGCTTTCTAACACTTTAAACAGGTATTTTGGAGCAGATTTGCCCAATGCAATGCGTCATTTGATTTCTTTACTGCTGCTTCCATGGGCGTTGATTGTGGATCCAAGTAAAATGAAATCCTTGACAATTTCTATCATCTATTTATCATGATGCTACTTACTGGTCCAGGCGTGAGGATTTTTGTTTTCTTTATGTTAAGGTGTAATCAATACTGAAGGCTGAATTCTCTGATCTTCCTCAGTAAGTGCTTCAAGTCCTCTTCAGTTTCAGCAAGCAAGATTGTGCCATCTCCTTATTACAAGTTATTTATGAGTCTTCCTCTAATCCTGATGTCTCATTCTTCATATAGTCTAGCTTCTCTGATTATTTGCTCAGCATACAGATTGAACAAGTATGGTAAAAGGATACAACCCTGATGCATACCTTTCCTCATTTTAAACCAGGCAGTTCAAATGGCTGCGTCTTGGTCTACGTACATGTTCCCCATGAGCACAATTAAGTGTTTTGGAATTCCCATCCTTTACAATGTTATCCAAATTTGTTATGATTCACATAGTCAAATGCCTTCGCATAGTCAATAAAACACAGGTAAACATCTTTCTGGTATTCTCTGCATTCAGCCAAGGTTCATCTGACATCAACAATGATATCCCTGGTTCCACGTCCTCTTCTGAATCTGGCTTGAATTTCTGGCAGTTCCTTGTCAATGTGCTGCTACAACCACTTTGAATGATCTTCAGCAAAATTTTCTTTGTGTGTGATACTAATGAAAATTTCTGTATTCTGTTGGATCATCTTTCTTTGGAATGGGTACAATTATGAATCTTTTCTAGTTGGTTGGCCAGGTAGCCATATGTTTGCTCAGGCTTGGGGGAAACGGAGTTCAAAGGCCAATACGGAGGAGAGAAGCCTGACTAAAATTCGGTCAAGACAAAGCAGAGAGTAAAAAATGGGCAATTGTGAACACTTGATCATGTTCATTCATTCAATAAAAGTTTACTTAGTACATACTATGTGCACTATTTTGGTGCTTCAAACACAGCATTGAACAAAAGAGACACAAAGCAATACCCTCAAAGATTTTGCATTCCACTGGAAAACAAATAGTAAACAAGATAAATAAGTAAAACAAGATAAATGCTGGTGATAAGTGCTAAGAAGGAAAAATAAATTAGAGAAGGGAGATTTGAAGTGTTGGAGTGAGTATGCCATTGAAATTTTGATAGGAGATCAGGGTCTAAAGATCCCAGGTGATGCTGACGCTGCCTCTAACAAATTTGATCACATCAATAGCTTTTTTTTTATTTTCGATAGTCACAGAGCAAGAATTATTCTATGATCTCTTTATCCTTTACACACAAACTCCTAACTACAGCAAAGAATTTATCAAGGTATATATTCTCTTTAAGAAAGCTGTCTCTTGATGTCTTCCGCAACCAGCTAAGTTATAACCTGACTCATCTCGTGATTGTCAGCAGAACCTGATAAAACTTCCACTGAGGTTCTGATCCCAATGTTTTCCTTTTCCATTCGCAATGCACAAGGTCTCATTTGTTTGTTTGTTTATGGCTATTACATAAAACTTCTTTTCCCAGTATGAAATTTAAGAAAAGTAAACCTGTAACAAGGCTTCACAAACGTTACGCACGGAAGATATCCAAGCTTTACCACCCAGTACCTGCTATACATGTTTTATTGCAGACTTTGATAATTACAAGATAAGAATTAGAGCTTATCATTTGGCTAAAATATTTATAGTAGTTTGTAATTATCTTTAGTTCACCTCTCTTATTCATCCTCTAAAGTTCTACGATGTTTGTATTTATATTCCAGGGCATCAAAGGCCAAAAAACAAAAAAGACCAGGAAAAAAAGGCAGTGTACAATGGTTGCCAGATAAAATACAAGATGCTCAGTTAAATTTTGATTTCAGATAACCAACAATTCTTTTTTAGTGTAAGTATGTCCCAAGTATTGCATGACACATATTATACACACACACACACAACACAAATGTTGTTTATTTGAAACTTAAATTTAACTAGACACCTGTACTTTTATTAGCTAATTCTGGAAACCCAACAACTGAATAAGTTGAATCTCAATACTTTCAGTCTTTGGTTCTGAATCTGCCCCTCAGAAGAAACACTGGAAACCAAACGAAAGTTTTTCATACTCTTTCTTCCCTTCCTGTTCATTGGAGGATCCAGATCAATTAGTTTTCCTCTTTATTGTTTTTCACGGAAGGATCATTTTGTCATTATAAGAGTGAAACGGATACGTTGATGTTTCAAGACTTCCTAGTATGGAGTCTCTGAGTGCCTGAAATGGTTAAACATCAACTACTAGTCAAAAGGCTGTGGTTCAAACCCACTCAGAAGTGCAGCAAAAGGCAGGCCTGGTGATTTGCTTTCAAAAGGTCACAGCCTTGAGAACCCTATGGAGCAGTTCTACTCTGCACACATGGAGTTGCCTTGAGTCAGAATCAACTTGACTGCAACTAACACCAACACTGCCATTATTTTGTTATGAAACCTATGAAAAGTCACTTTTCTTCTCGAGTATTCGCTTGATATTTACAATAAATGGGTTGGATTTGATTATTTCTAGGCAGTCTTCCACTTCAAATATTTTATGGATCTGAGATACATCTGTCTCATTTCATAGAATTCAGAGAAAATAGAATTCCTGTACTAATCACTTATTATTAGTTATTATCTTCCAGGAAAGCCAAGCCGGTTTACTGTTCTATATGCAAAAATACATAGGCATATATTCACACTCCATAAAAACTATAACAGCTCTGACTTTTCTAAAAGAGATAAAAGTCAACAATAAGGAAGATCTCATTGAATAATAAAATCAGCTGAGAGAGAGAGATATAGTTTTACGTGCTTCAGATAATGTACATTCATTACTTTTTATGCAAATAAAACACGTCTTCTACGTTTGTTTGTCAATCATGCTCTCTCCCTGGGAGGTATTTTCATAAGCACACTGTGCTAATTTTTTACAGCAGTATGTAAAAAAAATTGACATAGCAGCCATGGTATATTGATGAAACATTTGTAAAATTTATCATGTACTTTGTAACAAAAAATATAATGTATTCTCCAACATTAGTGATTTAAACACTATATTTCCTAATCATTACCCAAAGGAATTAGAAAACAAAAAGACAACCAAAAAATACCAACTTAACCACTTGAAAATTAAAACACACTCTCTTAAATAACCCCAAGGTAGAAGAGAAAATCAGAACAAATTTAAAATTATCTAGGCAGTAATAAAAAAGAAAACAGTTTCAATAATTATGGAGGCACAAATAAATGCTTTTATCATTTAACAATACTGAAAATAAATGAGCTGAGCATTCAAGAAGAGCAATAAACCAAAAGAAGAAAATACTTAAAAGCTTAAATTAATGAAAATTTAAAAACTTGAAAAAGTACCGATTAAACCAAAAGAAAGCTCTTAGATAAGACCAATAAAGTAACTAATTCATGTCAAAGTTAATTAAGAATTAATTAACTAAGAATTAAAAAATGGGGGGGGGGCGGGGAGAGAGACAGTGAAACTCTGCCAGGAATAAAAAACATGCCATAATGGATTGTTTTAAGATATTGTAACAAAATGACATCTACAGCTCTACAGCAAAAATAACCAACACGTGAGCTTATTATGTGCCAGATACTATCCTAAGCACTTAGCATAGTAAATTAATTATCATCAAAATAAACTCTGACATACTTAACTATTTTACACATCAGAAAACCGAAATACAGTTGCACAACATACTTACAAAATAAAACTGAAAATCTAAAGGATGATTTTCTGTCAAACTATAATCTAATATAGTGATAAGAGGTAAAAATATTAATAGACTAATAACTACAGAAGAAATTGGTGAGGTAATGAAGGATCCATAATTTTAAAAAGTACTAGACACTGATGGTTTTACAAAGCATTGATCTAAATTTTAAAAGACAAGTTATGGAAGAAGGTAACAAAAATGTTTTTTAAATGAAACTAGTAAATCCCTGAAGGTACCATGGTTAAGCACTGGGTTGCTAACCAAAAGATCGGGAGTTCGAACTCTCCAGCCACTCTGCAGAAGAAAAGACCTGGCAATCTGCCCCTCTAAAGATTTCAGCCTAGAAAATTCTATGGGGTAGTTCTATTCTGTCTTATAGGGTCACTATGAGTCAGAATCAACTCGATGGCATACAACACAACAATGGTAAGTCCTTAGTACTAGAACCCATTAATTTAGTGCACGCACACACACACACACACACAGCGAACAGTTTTGAGAACAAAATTAAAAAAGAAAGAAGTTGGAGGACTTGCACTTCAGAATTTCAAAACTTACTATGAAGCCCCTTGTAATAGAGTCTGAATCCATGTTTAACTGCTGCCGTCTTTTAAGCCTCACCTTTCTGTCGTTCCCACTTCCTCTTCATCTACACACATTGAAAAAAATTGTGGTTGCTCCTTCTATTAGCACCAGCAAGAAATTCAAAGCCTGGCAGTTCGAACCCACCAGCTACTCCTTGAAAACTCTATGGAGCAGTTCTACTCTGTCCTATAGGGTTGCTATGAAGCAGAATCGACTAGATAGCAATAGATTTTGGTATCCAATGCATCAATAGAAATACAGTAAAGGATTAATATCAAATAATTACATAAATGGATGCTGAAAATCTATTTGATAAACTTCATCAGTCATTCCAAACAAAATTTTAGAATTAAAATAAACAATTTAAACATGATAAAGTTTTGTTTTTACTTTTACCAAAAACCAGTAGTAATTAGCATGCTAACCTGTGGGGGGATAAAAATCTATTTTCATTAAAATTAGGAACAAAAAAGTCATAGCTGCAGTGATCATAATAATTCAACTTTGTGTTAGAGGCTCTAATTCAGCAGTGTAAAAAGTGAAATATGAATATTAAAGTACTAGAAAATAAGTGGCAAAATGTCTTTGAGATGTGATTGTGAATGTAGAAAACCCAGAAGGTTTTAATAGAAACAGCATTAAAATTAATAAGAGAATTCACAAAAGCTGACTACAAGGCAAATATAGAAAAATCAATTGCTTTTCTCTCTTTTTTTTTTTTTTAGCAAAAACCAGCAAGAAAGGAAAATGTGAAAAATATAATTCATAATACAGATAAAAATTATAAAATATGTAAAATATGTAGGCATGACTTTAACAAAAAGGTACACAACCCTCTTATACAACATAATAAAAGTATAAAATCTTATTGAAAGAAAATGTTAAATCTACTAATTTTTCAAATTTTCAATTTTTCTAAATTAATTTTTAAATTTAATGCCATTTCATTCAGATACTCATTTTTTTTTAATTTGAGCAGGGTAAAAAATAATTTTGGAGGTCATAATAAAAAAAAGTCTGTGAGTAGATTAAAAAAATTAAAATTATGAAAAATATACTGGGAGAGTCTTTGCCTTACTGGGTACTAAATTAAACGTTGCTGTAATGCTATAATAAAATAATCAACAAAAAATACTGAGTCTTGTGTAGACAAAGAGATCAATAAAACATATTGGAGTTAAAAATCCCCAAAATACAAGAGAACTTATTATATGACAGATGTGGCATTTTAATTCAGGGAACAAAATTAATCGATTTAATAAAGTAGAACGCTACCTTACTCCATGTACAAAAACAAATTTCAGAATGATTAAATACTTAAAAAGGTTAAAAGGTAATACAATAAATTTACATCATAAAAATTATAGATATTATTCATACATCCTTGAAGTGGAGAGAATTTCCTGAGAAAAACAGGAAATTTAGAAACAACATGGCACTGATTACATAAAATATTTTTAACTTAGATTGATGTATAAAAATAAGAGATAAATGATAGACTAGGAGAAGAAATGCAACGAATATGGCAATCAAAATATTTCTAACCCTAATATACCATGAGTTCCCACAAATTAATATATATAATCAAATAAAGATGGACAGAGAATCTGAATAATTCAGAAAAAAAGAAATTTGAATGTCAGTGAGTATTTAAAAATTTGCTCAATATCACAGTCAGGGAGATGCAAATTAAAACAATGAGAAACATTTGTCATTCCTCAGATGGACAAAAACATAAAGAACAACAATATTTGCTGGGGGACAAGAAATGAAGAAATAGTAGGCACTTATAGACTGCCAGCAGAAAAACTGGTGGTGTAGTTGTTAAGTGCTATGGCAGCTAATCAAAAGGTCAGCAGTTCTAATCCACCGGGCACTCCTTGAAAACTCCATGGGACAGTTCTACTCTGTCCTATGGAGGGGTCGCTATGAGTCAGAAATGTCTTGGGTTTTGTTATTTTTTTTAGGCTGCTAGTTTTTTTTAGTAGAACTAGTACACAGTAGAACTAGTACACAGTAACAGATTTCTTATCTATACACGTCTTCACTTTCATTTGAGGCATATGCTTAATGAGTGTCATAGTCAGTGGAATGACTTACACTGTTTAAATTATTTCTCTACCACCTTAACAAAGAGGTCAAACTTATCATCAATAATGGGGCAAACCTGAGCCAGCTTCAGTGGCAGTCACTTTCCCTGGGCCTGAGATAGGTCCTGCTGCACACCCTGACCCATTCTCCCAGCCTTGGAGAAGGAACAAATTAACAAATGGGAAGAAAATAATCTGCCAGATCCCCTAAACTGGGAACTCAGGGCAGAAGCGGCTCCTTTCCCTGGGTGCTAGCACGAGCAGTCCATGGACTTTGAATGCCTTTCACCGCTGCGTGGACACGTGTAGGCCCATTTCAGCAGCTTAGATCCTTGTTGGTACAGGGCAACAATGTATGTGCCTGAGGTCTGACTTCAACTGTTTCAGCTGTGTGGTGGAAAGGTGGGTTCTCAACGTTTGACAGCACTCTACCTGTTCAGCAGGGTCCTCACTTACCCATATCAGGGGCCTGAGGACTCGAGGCTCTACCTACGCTACCTAGCCACCCGCAAGCGGGGTTCAAGAATAAGTGATACCTCCCAGTCCTTACAACCAAAAGCATTGGTTGCCCATGGTCCGGCTGCAGAGCCCACCCACCTGTGCGCTCTAGGGAACAGGGATGCGCTTTCCTCACAGACAGTAGGGGACAGTTATCGCCCCCTGCCTTGCCCAGAGCATGACACTCTGCTGCAGCCAGACATCCGCGCCTACACCAATTATCCCTGCTCCTCTAAGACTGTAGGTAAGAGCCTGGACCACACACTTGGTGACTGACTACTAGATACTTGAGCTGAATCCATTAAAGAAAAGTGAATGGACTCTTGTGCTCATATACCTGGTAACAGCTCTAGCCATCTGGTAACAGGAAGTTAGGGCTTCAAAGGTGTCAATTATCAAACTAGTTCACTCAAGCAGCCTATCCGGGCACATCAAAACAAAACAAAGCAAGAAGCTAGGACAGAGTAAGCAAACATAAAACAAATTAATACGATAACTTATAGATGGCTTAAAGACAACAGTCAATATCAAATCACATAAAGAAGCAGACCACGATCACTCCAATAATCTCCCAAAACAAAGAATCATGCAATCTTCCCATCGAAAAGATATTCCTGGAATTACCAGAGGTAGAATACAAAAGATTAATATACATGACTCTTCAAGAGATCAGGAAGAAACTCAGGCAAGCCATAGAACGACCCAAGGAAAAAACAGATAAAGCAGTTGAAGAAACTAAGAAAGTTATTCAAGACCATAATGATGAGTTTAATAGGCTACAAGAATCCATAGAGAGACAGCAATCAGAAATTCAGAAGATTAACAATAAAATCTCAGAATTAGACAACTCAACAGAAAGTCACAGGAACAGAATTGAGGAGATGGAAGTCAGAATTAGTGAGATGATTTTTAAAAATGAAGAAACCCTAAGAATCATGTGGAACTCTATCAAGAGAAATAACCTATGAGTACTTAGAGCACCAGAACAGGGAGGGACAACAGAAAATACAGAGACTTGTCGAAGATTTGTTGGCAGAAAACTTCCCTGATGTTGTGAAAGACGAGAAGATATCTATCCAAGATGCTCATCGAACCCCACATAAGGTAGATCCCAAAAGAAAGCCACCAAACTTCCCAAAACCGAAGATAAAGAGAATTTTAAGGGCAGCTAGGGATGAACAAAAAGTCACCTACAAAGGAGAGTCAAGAAGAATAAGCTCAGACTACTCAGCAGAAACCATGCAGGCAAGAAGGCAATGGGATGACATGCATAAAGCCTTGAAGGAAAAAAATTCCCAGCCAAGAATCATATCTAGCAAAACTGCTGCTCAAATATGAAGGTGATATTAGGACATTTTCAGATAAACAGAAGTTTAGGGAATTTGCAAAAACCAAACCAAAACTACTAGAAATACTAAAGGGAGTCCTCTGGTTAGAAAATCAATAACATCAGATAACAACCCAAGACTAGAACACAGGACAGAGCAACCAGGTACCAACCCAGACAGGAAATCACAAAAATAAATCAAGATAAAAAACACTCAAAACAGGGAAAGAGTGATGTCATTATGTAAAAGATGACGCATTAAAACAATAAAGAGGGACAAATAAATGTACTCATAGATCTTTCATATGGAGAGGACATGAAGGCTATATAAAGAGATAAAAGTTTGGTTTAAACATAGAAATATAGGGGTAAATATTAAGGTAACCACAAAGGAGACTAACAATCCTACACATCAAAGTAAAACAGAAAGACTCAGCAAATACAAAATCAACAACAATGAAAAAGAGGAAAAGGCAGTGTATAAAGAAAAACTATTCAGCACAAAAAATTAAGTGAAAAAAAGAAACTGTCAACAACACACAAAAAAGACATCAAAATGACAGCACTAAATTCATACCTATCCATAATTAAGCTGAATGTAAATGAACTAAATGCACCAATAAAGAGACAGGGAGTGGCAGAATGGATTAAAAAAAAAAAAAAAATGATCCGTTTGTATGCTGCCTACAAAAGACACACCTTAAATTTAAAGATACAAACTAAAACTCAAAGGATGGAAAAAAATATATAAAGCAAACAGCAATCAAAAAAGAGCAGGAGTGACAATATTACTTTCTGACAAAATAGATTTAAAGTAAAATCCACCACACAGGATAAGGCAGGACACTACATAACGATTAAACGGTCAATACACCAGGAAGGTATTACCATAATAATATTTACACTCCTAAGGACAGGGTTGCAAGATACATAAAACAAACTCTAACAGCCTTGAAAGTGAGATAGACAGCTCTAAAATAATAGTAAGAGACTTCAACACACCACCTTCGGCAAAGGACAGAACATCCAGAAAGAAGCTTGATAAATATATGGAAGAACTAAATGCCCCAATCAACCAACCCGACCTCATAGGCATATATAGAACATCCCACCCAAGAGCAGACAAGTGTACTTTCCTTTCAAATACACACGGAACATTCTCCAGAATAGAGCACATATTAGGTCATAAAGCAAGACTTAACAGAAACCAAAACATCAAAATATTACAAAGCATATTCTCTGACCATAAAGCCATAAAAGTAGAAGTCAATAACAGAAAAACCAGGGAAAAGAAATTGAACACATGGAAACTGAACAACACCATGCTCAGAAAACAATGGCTCATAGGAGAAATTAAGGCTGGAATAACAGAATTCATAGAATCCAGTGAGAATGAAGACACTTCCTAGCAGAACCTTTGGCACACAGCTAAAGCAGTGCTCAGAGGTCATCTTACACCAAAAAATGCACACATCCAAAAAGCTGAAAGGGCCAAAACCAAAGAATTACCCCTACAGCTTTAACAAATAGAAAGAGAGCAACAAAAGAAACCCACAGGCACCAGAAGAAAGCAAATAACAAAAATTAGAGCAGAATTAAATGAAATAGAAAACAGGAAGACAATTCAAAGAGTTAACAATACCAAAACCTGGTTCTTTGAAAAGATCAACAAAATCGATAAACCATTGGCCAAACAGACAAAAGAAAATCAGGAGAGGAAGCAAATTACCCAAATAACACATGAGATAGGCAATATCACAACAGACTCAACTGAAATTGAACCAATCATATAACAATACTACGAAAAATTGTACTCTAACAAAATTGAAAACCTAGAGGAAAAGGACAATTTTCTGTAAACACACTGCCTACCTAAACTAACACAAACAGAAGTAGAACAAATAAAGAAACCCATAACAAGAGTAGAAAAGGTAATCAAAAAACTCCCAACAAAATGTAAAATGGTACAACCACTTTGGAAATCTATCTGGCGTTATCTTAAACAGTTAGAAATAGAACTACCATACAACCCAGAAATCCCACTCCTCGGAATATACCCTAGAGAAATAAGAGCCTTCACACAAACAGATATATGCACACCCATGTTTATTGCAGCTCTGTTTACAATAGCAAAAAGCTGGAAGCAACCAAGGTGTCCATCAAAGGATGAATGGATAAATAAATTGTGGTATATTCACACAATGGAATACTATGCATCGATAAAGAACAGTGACGAATCTCTGAAACATTTCATAACATGGACTGGAACACTTATACACTGCTGGTGGGAATGTAAAATGGTACAACCACTTTGGAAATCGATTTGTTGCTTACTTAAAAAGCAGGAAATAGAACTACTGTACAATTCAGCAATCCCACTCCTTGGAATATATCCTAGAGAAATAAGAGCCTTTACACGAACAGATACATGCACACCCATGTTCACTGCAGCACTGTTTACCATAGCAAGAAGATGGAAACCATTTGGTGCCCATCAGCAGATGAATGGATAAACGAATTATGGTATATTCACACAATGGAATACTGTGCAATGATAAAGTACAACAATGAATCTGTGAAACATCTCATAACGTGGAGGAATCTGGAAGGCATTATGCTGAGTGAATTTAGTCACAAAAAGACAAATGTTGTGTGAGAGGGCTATTATAAATATTATAAGAACCCAAGAAAAAGTTTAAACACAGAAGAAAATATTCTTTGATGATTACAAGGGTGAGGAGGGAGGGAAAAGCGTATTCACTAATTAGATAGTAGACAAAAACTATTTTAGGTGAAGGGAAAGACCACACACAATACAAGAATGGTCAGCACAACTGGACTAAACCAAAAGCAAAGAAGTTTCCTGAATATAACAAAAAGCTTCAAAGGCCAGAGTAGCAGGGACAGGGGTCCTGGGATCATGCTTTCAGGGGACATCTAGGTCAATTTGCATAACAAAATACATTAAGAAAAAATTCTGCATCCCAGTTTGGTGAGTGGCGTCTGAGGTCTTAAACGCTGGGAAGCAGCCACCTAAGATGAATCAGTTGGTCTCAACACACCTGGAACAAAGGAAAATGAAGAACATCAAAGACACCAGGTAAACATGAGCTCATGAGACAGAAAAGGCCACATAAATCAGAGGCTACATCAGCCCGAGACAGAAGAACTAGATGGTACCCACCTACCACCAGGGAACACAGAAGAGAATCCATGATGGAGCAGGGGAACAATACGATGCAGATCTCAAATTCTCTTAAAAAGACCAGATGTAATGGTCTGACTGAAACTGGAGGGACCCCAGAGGTCCTGGTCCCCGGACCCTCTGTTAGCCCAAGACTGGAACCATTCCTGAAGCCAACTCTTCAGATAGGTATTGGACTGGAGTATAAGACAGAAAATGATACTGGTGAGGAGTGAGCTTCTTGGCTGAAGTAGACACACGAAACTATGTGGGCAGCTCCTGTCTGGAGGCGAGACGAGAGGGCAGAGGGGGACAGGAGCTGAATGAATGGACACGGGAATACGGGGTGGAGAGGAAGAACGTGTTGTCTCATTAGGGGGAAAACAGCTAGGAGTAAATAGCAAGGTGTGTATAAGTTTTTGTATGAGAGACTGACTTGATTTGTAAACTTCCACTTAAAGCACAACAAATAAATATTTTAAAAAAACAGGGCAAAATGACACTGTATGCCTCCTGAGATAATGCACTGAATAGGAGCTAACAATTCTTATTTAGTGTTCTTGCCAAAAATGCATAGTCTGAATCTATTCACGAGAAAACAATCAGAGAAACTCAAACTGAGGGATATTCTACAAACAGCTGGCCTTTACTTTTCAAAATGGCAAAGTCATAAAAGATGAAAAGATACTGAAGAACTTTTTCAGATTAAAGGAAACTAAAGGAATATGACAAGGAAACTAAAGTGATAAAAAAAAGAAAGTGATAGGATGACTAAATGTATCACAGGATCTTAGATTAGATCCTGGACTCAAAAAAAAAAAAATTTGCTATCAGCAATATTGGGACAGTTGGTGAAATGTTAATAAATATTGTATATTGGATACTTGTAGTATATCAAGGTCCTGTTTCTTGAATTTGATTAATGTACCATAGTTATTAATAAATTCTCTTAGAAGATACAGGATGAAATATTTAGGAGTGAAGGAAATACATGCTGAAGCATTTAGGATTCTTTAGGGGCCTGCCACTTTCTCACATACGGTTCTTAAAAAATATACACACATATTAAACTTACTGAATCTAGATAAAAGTTATATACTTAATTTTTTGCAACTTTTCTCTAATTTTAAAATGCAGGCAAAATAAAAATTTAGAAAAAACTGGTGTGTTGTTGGATGCCATTGTGTCTATTCTGACACACTGCAACCCCATGCACAGAGCAGAACTGACTCATAGGGTTTCCTAGACTGCAACCTTTAGGGAACCAGATAGCCAGGTCTTTCTCCCATGTAGTTGCTGGCCGAGTTCAAACCACCAACCTTTCAGTTAGCAGCCAAACACTTAACCACTGAGCCACCAGGGCCCTAGAAAAAACGGACAACCTATAATTCCTCAACTTGCAGTAAATGCGCTAAAGGTAAAGGGTAAAATATGTTTAAGAAAATTATTGAGCTTTAAGAAGAAGCTGTGATATCTACATATTATTAAAATCTCTCTCTCTCTCTTCTCCTCCCTTCTCTATTCTCTCTTCTCTCTTCTCCTCTCTTCTCTCCCCTCTCTCCCTGTTGCCCTATCCCCTGGTCTTTGACACACAAGCACAGAAACAGGAACAAAGGTGAATCTGCTCTGGCAGTTGTGCTCACTGCAGCAAGTCTGCATTCCCAGGAAGTGGTGGCAGCAATGCCCACAGCAGCATTCAATATCCAGTGTTATCAGGACAAGCTATAGTGCCTGCTGGACCAGTACAGAAGTGTGACAGGTCCCTAACCCCCAAGTATGTTTCTCCAGCTGTCCCAGGGATTTTGTAAACTACCCAATATCCTTTATTTATTATTAGTAGTAGTAGTTCTTGAATCAGCCAAAATCATTTTCTGTTGCTTGTTGCTAAAGAACACTGACTGATTTAGAACGTGATACCAGGAAGAAGGTGCTAATACGTGGCTTTGGCTAAGGGATGAAGATAGGGCTGAGGGCAGCGAGGACCCTATTATTACAGAATGGGAGGTTGATAAATTTTGTTATATGGCTGCAAAGTGCTAATAACACTAGTAAAATTAAGAAAAACGTGGAAAGACCTTTAGCATTTTGCAGGAAATTAGAGACTTGTTACTATCTACAGTAATGATCTGTACTATAAGAAAGGCACAAATTTAGGCTGCCGGTAACTCCATCTCTTAGCAGACGGGGAAGACGCAGATTACATAGGACAGAACCCTGGACAAGGAACAAGCCAAAGTGCCCAAGGATTTCCTGTAGGCTGTTGTGTGCTCTTCTTCAAAAAGGGATCAAGTCTGGCAGCTAAGATCAGATTGTAAAAGGTTATAGATTTAAGCTGTGGTTAGATACTCGGACTTCCCTGAATCAAAGACAGTGTCTATACAAGCTTTTTCTGATCATTAGCCCATGGAGTTGTTTAAAACACAACCGATTAAATTTCATGTGGTCTGTGTTGCCAAAGCAACCTCAAACCTGACTTAGAGCAGTCTGCAAGTATTCATGATGTTGTTGTTGTTAGGTGCCGTAGAGTCGGTTCCGACTCATCGCGGCCCTATGCACAACAGAACAATACATTGCCCGGTCCTGCGCCATCCTTACAATCGTTGCTATGCTTGAGCTCATGGTTGCAGCCACTGTGTCAATCCACCTCGTTGGGGGTCTTCCTCTTTTCTGCTGACCCTGTACTCTGCCAAGCACGATGTCCTTCTCCAGGGACTGATCCCTCCTGACAACATGTTCAAAGTATGTAAGACACAGTCTCACCATCCTTGCCTCTAAGGAGCATTCTGGCCACACTTCTTCCAAGACAGATTTGTTCATTCTTTTTTTTTTTTTTTGGCAGTCCATGGTATATTCAATGTTCTTCACCAACACCACAATTCAAAGGCATCAACCCTTCTTTGGTCTTCCTTATTCATTGTCCAGCTTTCACATGAATATGATGTGATTGAAAACACCATGGCTTCCGTCAGGTGCACCTTAGTCTTCAAGCGACGTCTTTGCCCTTCGACACTTTGAAGAGGTCCTTTGCAGTAGATTTGCCAATGCAATGCGTCTTTTGATTTCTTGACTGCTGCTTCCATGGCTGTTGATTGTGGATCCAAGTAAAATGAAATCCTTGAAAACTTCGATCTTTTCTCCGTTTCTCATGATGTTGCTCATTGATCCACTTGTGAGGATTTTTGTTTTCTTTATGTTGAGGTACAATCCATACTGAAGGCTGTGGTCTTTGATCTTCATTAGTAAGCGCTTCAAGTCCTCTTCACTTTCAGCAAGCAAGGTTGTGTCATCTGCATAACACAGGTTGTTAATGAGTCTTCCTCCAATCCTGATGCCCCGTTCTTCTTCATGTAGTCCAACTTCTCGTATTATTTGTTCAGCATACAGGTTAAATAGGTATGGTGAAAGACTACAACCCTGACGCACACCTTTCCTGACTTTAAACCAATCAGTATCCCCTTGTTCTGTCAAACAACTGCCTCTTGATCTATGTAAAGGTTCCTCATGAGCACAATTAAGTGTTCTGGAATTCCCATTCTTCACAGTGTTATCCATAGTTTGTTAGGATCCACACAGTCAAATGCCTTTGCATAGTCAATAAAACACAGGTAAACATCCTTCTGGTATTCTCTGCTTTCAGCCAGGATCCATCTGACATTGGCAATGATATCCCCGGTTCCACATCCTCTTCTGAAACTGGTCTGAATTTCTGGCAGTTCCCTGTCGATATACTGCTTCAGCCGTTTTTGAATGATCTTCAGAAAAATTTTGCTTGTATGTGATATTAATGATATTGTTCTATTATTGCCACATTCGGTTGGATCATGTTTCTTGGGAATAGGCATAAATATGGATCTCTTCCAGTCAGCTGGCCAGAAAGCTGTCTTTCATATTTCTTGGCATAGACGAGTAAACACCTCCAGCGGTGCATCTGTTTGTTGAAACATCTCAATTGATATTCCATCAATTCCTGGAGCCTTGTTTTTTGCCAATGCCTTCAGAGCAGCTTGGACTTCTTCGTTCAGTACCATCAGTTCCTGATCATATGCACCTCTTGAAATGGTTGAATATCGACTAATTCTTTTTGGTATAATGACTCTGTGTATTCCTTCCATCTTCTTTTGATGCTTCCTGCATCGTTTAATATTTTCCCCATGGAATCCTTCACTATTGCAACTCGAGGCTTGCATTTTTTCTTCAGTTCTTTCAGCTTGAGATTCACTGAGTGTATTCTTCCCTTTCAGTTTTCCATCTCTCAGCTCTTTGCACATGTCATTACAATACTTTACTTTGTCTTCTCAAAAGGCCCTTTGAAATCTTCTGTTTGGTTCTTTTACTTCATCAATTCTTCCTTTTGCTTTAGCTGCTCGACAGTCAAGAGCGAGTTTCAGAATCTTCTCTGACATCCATATTTAAGGCAAATCCCTGGTCACTGAAGCTGCACAAACCGGAAAATGTTGCTAAAGCTATGCGTCCCCTAGAAAGAGTACCCATAATGCCCACTTATATGTAGTCAAGAAAGTTTGGCCCAAAAAACAGAACCAAAGGCTAATACACTGGCTGGCCAGAAATAAACAAAACTACTGCACTGCTTGGGTAGAGCAACCTTGCATTCCCATCTGGTAGGAGACCATATACACCACGGGCCAAAGGTATATATGTGTGGTTTCCCAGTCTTCCCTTTCCAACTAGGCGTTTTTATTGAAGTTATCCTGTTCCTTTACAACTATGTTACACTGGATGTGTTGGGTTGAGTAACAACTTTTTGCTGTAGATCCCCGGATCATGAGTAGCTTTGTGGGGACTTCATGGGGAGAACTGCCCTTCTAGTTGGAGACCATAGAGTCCATGTCTGGTGCAGTAAATGGAAGAGACTTCCAGTTTTCTCCTTTTGGGGAGGGAACAGGTGACTTCATGTGGGTATAGTTATCAAAGTATGAGACGACATTAGAAAATAGACATAATGAGTAGGCAACTAACTCTATCTGCTATATGTATAGAGTAGGTCACTGAGATAGTTAATTTTATGTGTCATCTGAGCTAGCCTATGATTCTCAGTGGTTTGGCCAGACACTGTACTGGTTGCTGTTCCATAATGTAATGTAATATAATGACCTTCATGATGTCATTTGATATGATCAACCAATCAATTGAAAGGAGAGTTTCCTTGGGGGTATAGTCTGCCTCCAGAATATAAAAGGGATATTCTGGTACAGCTCCCTCTCTTTCTCCACTCTGTACTCTCTTCATTGCCTGGCCTATGGATCTTGAGACATAAGCTTGCAAAAGTCTCCAGCCTGCTGTCTGACCTACAGATTTGGAACTTCCCAGCCCCCATAGTTATGTAAGTAATTTCTTTGAAAGTAGATTTCTCTCTCTCTCTCTCTGGTTCTGTTTCTCTAGAGAACCCTGAGTATGACACTCACCAAATAAAACAGAGAGAGAGAGAGATAAGAAAACCCATACATTATATATTACATATTATACTTTTAGAAGAGTCTAGAGAAAGATGTGGAAGGACACATACCAGGCCATAAACACTGTTTACCTCAAAAGAGTGAGAATAGGGGCTGGGGTAGAGAAGTTATTCACTTTTCTATTACAGCTCTTTCTACTATTTTTCAATTGTACTAATATGGATATGATACTTTGGGGTTTTAAATAATTAATAAAGAAAATAGTTTAATGTCTTTAACATCAATAAAAATTATAACTAAATGGCAAATAAATAACAAATGTCCATTCAAAACCGTGCAAGAGAAAAATAAGAAGAAATGTTGGCATGTATGTTCTAGGCTCTATCTATATAATGGAAGTACATGCTTTAAATAAAAGGCAGAGACAAGAATATTGGCCAGCATATTGAAAGTGTTCAACAAATATGAAATCAGAGTGCTACTAATTAAAATTAAAAAAATAAGTTATCACAAGTGACTTCCAAATATGTCTGAAGACTTTCCTTTTTCTAGATTTCAAATTTTGTACTCAGTCTCCATCTTTACCTTCTAGACCTTCCCTTTTTGACAAAAGTATTAAGCAGCAACAGAAACCACTATTTTTGGTACTTAAGGCTAGTACGATAATTTCAAATACGATCTAACATCAGTATAAGAGGTGGAAAACTACTATTCTCTGAAATTTCATTATCCAGCTCCAGAAACATGAACAGCTACTTCACCTTCCAAATGAAAATAAAATCCCAAAGATGTACCTCCCAGGGAATCAGTTTCAGACAACAGCAGCCTTCTCCTCTGTAGGGAGTGGACAGGTCATACTGCCTTCAGTGTCTGTGTTAATGACTAAGATTTGTTTGATACTGCCTATTACTCTAGCAGGCAAAAAATGAGGGACCTCAGATACTCTAGGTAAAAGTGACCCACATAGAGATGGTGATATCCTCAGCCAAGTATATGGCCCATTATTTGTTGCTAAAAGTTGATCTAAAAATGCTTTCTTCTCCTTTCCAAATACTTTCATCCTAAAGCAATTCATTTTGTATTGCAAACGAGAAACACTTCAAAATGCTAGGAAAAGAAAAGCACTTTCCACCTAAATGTACCCTATTCCAACCCCTGGCACTGTTTAAGATAAACCAGAGTATCAGGACAAAAGGTGAGGGAAGAAAGAAAATGCCTCATATGCGATCAGTCACCAATTACTGTTTATCAGCAGAAGATGTGAAATAAGTTTCTTGTGATTGGTATAACCCAGTGAGCCTAACCTCCTCTAGATGAATAAAACCTCTGTGAAGCCATTCCCCTGCAACAGTTTAGCTGTTTGGTGATATGATCATTAGAAGATTCTTTTTTAAAGTTTTGTATTCTTGTAAATGAGCCACGTTTCTCTCTGTATGTTGTTGATCAAAGCTGGGTTTTTTATTCTATTCTGTTAGCATTATTTCAGGATTTGTAAAGCCTATTTCCCTAGACGTGAC
This sequence comes from Loxodonta africana, assembly GCF_030014295.1. Classification (NCBI taxonomy): domain Eukaryota; kingdom Metazoa; phylum Chordata; class Mammalia; order Proboscidea; family Elephantidae; genus Loxodonta; species Loxodonta africana. Next base: position 68,232,152 of record NC_087343.1, read on the forward strand.
CATTTTTTCAATATCTGATGAACTCATCACTGGGCAAAATCTAAACTCATCTTGAGATTGCTGAAAATAAGAAGCAGGACATAACAATGTACTTTTAAGTACACACTATCACTAAAGTAGATTTAGCAATCATTTATTTTTTTAATTAGTCTTGATTTATTGTATTAAAAGGGAAATTTGTCTTCTCTATGTCTTGAATTCTGATAAGTTAGTCAGACATCAACAGGTGGATTTCTATTTAGTGAATCAACTACTCTTAAAAAGCCTCACCCTTAGCTTATGACAAGCCTTATTAAACAGGTAGTATGGAATCACCTGAAACACAATGATAGCAATTATCCAGATGTAAAAAGAAGCATAGTCCTTCATTCAACCTTCTCATTAGCCCAGTTGCAGCAATGGTGGGAAAATGTCCTTCTCACTCCCTTGTCCCAATACTAGCTCTTTATCTATAATAACATTCCACTAGATCTCTCTCAGTCACCAAGATCAGTGTCCCAAAGTATGTACTACACACCAAGATCATTCCTGACAAAGTTTTGACTGGGACAAAGATTAGCTATTGTTTTAATATTTATAAATTTATTTCACTATGTCTTAGAAAAATAGATATAATTAGCATTGGGCATATGGATATTATTGTTTAAGACAAATATTTAGGTAAAATTAGTGAATCAATTTAAAAAAATATTAATAATTCAGGTGGCATTTGATATGGCAGAAATACAAAGGTAATACTTGAATGACTGAGGTTGATGAAATCATGACTAAAGGTATGCACACTCTGCACTGAGGCCATCCAACTGGTGATGATTAAGGTTGTGTGTCAACTTGGCTGGGTCATGATTCTCCATGGTTTGGCAGTTTTGATGTAGTTTGGCAGTTGTATAATGATGTAATCACTTCCATGATGAGATCTGATAAAATGTGATCACCTCCATGATGGAATCTGCTACGAGCATACAATCAGTTGAAAGGGAGTTTCCTTGGGATGTGGCCTGCATCCAATATAGGTGGACTTTGTGGCAAGGCTCACTGGCTTTTGCTGGCTCTGGATCCTGCAGCTGGCTCCTGTTCATCTGACCTCCCTTTCCTGGGACTTGAGCTAGCAGTTACCTGACGATCTTGGGATTCGTCAGCCTCTATGGTCTGGATCTTAGATTGGTCAGCCCCTACAGCTACGTGAGTTGGGAGAAGCCTCCAGCCTAACCCACAATTTGGGGACTCTCCAGCCTTTACAATTGTGTGCTTGGTAGACAGCCAGTGAAAAAGAAGACCCTCAACAAGATGGATTGACACAGTGTCTGCAAAAATGGGCTCAAGTATAACAATGATTGTGAGGATGGTGCAGAACCAGGCAGTGTTTCCTTCTGTTATACATAGGGTCACTATGAGTTGGAACTGACTCAATGGAACCTAGCTATAACAACCGTGTGAGACATTTCATTGATATATATATCTTTCTCTCTATATATACACGTATATTGACACTTCACTGGTTTTGCTTCTCTAGAGAACCCAGCATAAGACATAACCCTTCTGACCTTATATGGTCTCCAGTTACATAGCTGCATCTTCTCTAGCATGTCATGAAACTGTCCTTCCTTATCTTGTCACTGAGATCAACCTCTGGTCTCATATCTGAATGTGTGACTTGCTGTGTGGCCTTTGGTGGTTATTTAATCCCTGTAAATTTAATTATTTTCTTGGGAAAATTCAAATACTTCCAAAATCTCTTTCAGGGACAGTTGTGGTAAGGAGTAAAGGTAGTAGTGTAGGTAAAGGATAAATGGAATTCCCTTATTAAGTGGAAAATCAGACAGTCATTCAGTGGGTTAGGGGATGGAGTTTGTTGGAGAAGCCCTTATTCCATATGCAAAGAATAACACATCCCCTGTTTCCAGTCTACCTCTTTCCAATTCATTTAGAACATGAGGACCAAGGTTATCATTTCATTTTTCTATCAAAAAAAAAAATCCTAATAAAAAATCTGCAAATGAATTACCTTCATTTCCAGTAAGATGGCATAGAGACACTTTTCCCAGTTCCTCCCACAAACAACTAAAATCCCCAGACGTTATATGTAAAACTAACATAAGAAGATGCTGAAAGTTGGAGAGAAGAAGGCAGGCTGACTAGGGATTTCAAGACCTGAGAAACAGTATAATGGTTCATTTCCTGGGTTTTATTTTTGCCTCATGTATCCCAAACTTAGACTTTAAGAAGCTGGCAAGCAATTAATCCCAATGAGCACAGATCAAAAAAAAAAAAAAAAAAAATTCCCTGACAAATCTTGCTTTCTGTCTAAAAGACCAGGAAAGGAGCAGTCTGACAAGCAGAAAAATTTTAGATAATAACAGCTCTAGCCAAACACCATAAAAAACTGTGTCCTCACCCTCACCTATGTTACCAAAGGTTGATGTGCACTCACTGCCATCTACCCCAGCAAGAGTTGAGTGCAAAACCTAAATTTCTATCCTCACTAGGTAGAAATGAGGTTCCCCAACCACTAGACAGTAACAACATACCTCCCAACACAGTGAGTGTCAGTGAAGAGACTCCATGTGCAGCCTGGAATTCCACTCCATTCAGCAGTAGGGTGGTGTCAGTGGAGGCCAGTGGAGAGTCAGAACTCTCACCAACTGCACGGGAGTAAGACAGCTATCTTCCTTCCAGTAATGTAAGGAGACGCTACCTCATTAGAAGTAAGGAGGCACTCCTACCACTCCCATCCAAACAGGTATCTGTGGAGGCACAGCAGTGATGAGTTAATGTGGGGAACCTGAACTTCTACTCACCTGGCAGTTACAAAGCAGTACTCTCCATTTCCCTGCTGGAGTGACATTAAAAAATAATAATAATAATGAGTCACATATGTAGCCAAAACAAACCCATTGCCTTCGGATAGACACCGGCTCATAGCCACCCTATAGGGCACAGTAGAGCTGTCCCATAGGGTTTTCAAGAAGCAGCTGATGGATTCAAACTGCCTATCTTTTGGTTAGCAGCCTGAACTCTTAAACACTGCTCCACCAGGGTTCCTAACATATAAAAGAAGATTTAAATATGATCTAGAGTCTCAACCAACTGACTCGAAGAGATACATATTCATACCCATGCCAAAGAAAGGTGATTCAGCTTAATGGGAAATTATCAAATAGTATCATTAATATCATGCACAAGTAAAATTTTGCTGAAGATCATTCAAAAGTGGTTGCAGCAGTACATCAACAGGGAACTGCCAGAAATTCAAGCAGAATTCAGAAGAGGACATGTAACAAGGGATATGATTGCTGATGTCAGATGGATCTTGGCTGAAAGCAAAGAATACCAGAAAGATGTTTACCTGTGTTTTATTGACTGTGCAAAGGCATTCAACTGTGTGGATCATAACAAATTATGAATAACATTACAAGGAATGGGAATTCCAAAGCACTTCACTGTGCTCATGGGGAACCTGTACATAGACAAAAAGGCAGTCATTCAAACAGAACAAGGGAATACTGCATGGTTTAAAATTGGGAAAGGTGTGCATCACGGTTGTATCCTTTCATCATATTTATTCAATTTGTATTCTGAACAAATAATTCAAGAAGCTGGACTATATGAAGAAGAATGAGGCATTAAGATTGGAGGAAGACTCATTAACAACCTGTGATATATAAACAACACAGCCTTGCTTGCTGAAAGTGAAGAGGACCTGAAACACTTACTGATGAAGATCAAGACTATAGCCTTCAGTATGGATTATGCCTTAACATAAAGAAAACAAAAATCCTTACAACTGGACCAATAAGTAACATCATGATAAACAGAGAAGTGAGAAGTTGTCAAGGATTTCATTTTACTTGGATCCACAATCAATGCCCATGGAAGCAGCAGTCAAGAAATCCTCAAAGGACACATTGTATTGGGCAAATATGCTACAAAAATCCTCTTTAAAGTGTTAGAAAGCAGAGATGTTACTTTAATGTCTAAGGTCCACCTGACCCAAGCCATGGTGTTTTCAATTGCTTCATATGCATGCAAAAGCTAGACAATGTATTAGGAAGACTAAAGAACTGATACCTTTGAGTTAAGGTGTTGGTGAAGAATATTTAATATACCATGCACTGCCGGAACAAATCTGTCTTGGAAGAAATACAATAATGTTATCAGGAGGGACCAGCCCCTGGAGAAGGACATTATGCTTGGTAAAGTAGAGGGTCAGCGAAAAAGAAGAAGACCCTCAATGAGATGGATTGACACAGTGACTGCAGCAACAGGCTCAAGCATAACAACAACGGTGAGGATGGCACAGGATCAGGCAGCATTTCGTTCTATTTTAAATAGAGTTGCTATGAGTCGGAACCGACTGGATGACACCTGATAGCAACAACAAAGTTTCAAAACATAATACTCAAATGTACAAGTTTAAATCAAAATTCACCGTACAAATTCAAGAAATTGAACAAACTCAGTTATAACCGGAAACATCAATATCCTTCTTTCAACAAGTGATAGGGCAACTCCAATTAAAAAAAAAATTCAAGGATATGGAAGAGCCAACAACATCACCAATCATGAAGATCTAATTGGCATTTATAGAACACTCCACCCAACAGTAGCAGAATACACCTTTTCAATTGGCTGAAGAACATATATCAAGATAGTCCATATCCTGCACCTTAAAAGAAATCTCAAAAGTTTTAAATAATTGAAATTTTATAAAGTGTATTCTTAGATCAAAATGAAATCAAATTAGATATAAATTACAGGAGGACAATAGGAAAATCTCTAAACACTTGGAAACTGAACAATACATTTCTCAATAATTCATGGGCTAAATAGGAAGTTGCAAGAGAAATTTTTAAAAAATACATTGAAGTGAATTAAAATGAAATTATAATATATCAAAATGCTTGAGACATAGCTAAAGTGATGCTGAAAGGAAAAGCTTGTAGAACTACATGCGTACATTAAAAAAACAGAAAAGCTTCAAAAGATATAATCTAAGCACCCATCTCAAGAACTTAGATTTTATATATAATATCTGGGGAATTTAGCTGTAGTTAGTGGGAAATATAGGGAGAAGTATATCTATGCCATCTTCCCAGAACTGAAAGTAATTCATATGCAGGTTTTTTATTAGGATTTTTTTTAATAGAAGGATGAAATGATAACCTCAATTATCATGTTCTAAATGAATTGGAAAGAGGTAAACTGGAAGCAGGCACTGTGATAACCCTGGCAAATGAGATGAAGACTTCCATAGCAAACCCCTATGCCCTAATTGGTCTGATTGTCTGTTTTTCCACTATATACAGGAAATTTGCTGTTTACCTACACTGCTACCTTTACTCCTTGCCACAGCTGCCCATAAAGTAGATTTCAAAATTATTTTCATTTTCCCAAGAAAGTATTCTAACTTTAGAAGGATTAAATAACCACCAAAAGTCACATAGCTAGCAAGTCACACAATCAGATATGGGACCAGGTCTGCCTGGCTGAGGTTAACCACAGTGGCAAAATAGGAAAGGACAGTTTCAGGACATGCTAGAGAAGATGAAGCTATGTTGCTGGAGACTGTGTAAGGTCAAAGGGGCTGAATGATCCTAGTGCAGAGTGTGCACACTTTAGTCGTGATTTCATCAACCTCAGCCGTTTGAGTACTACCTTTGTATTTTTGCTATATCTAAATGCCACCTGGACTATTACTTAATATTTTTCTCTAAATTGAGTCATTTATTTACTTAAACATATCTTAGAAAAATAAGAGCAAAATAAACCCAAAGAAGCGGAAGGAAAGACATTATAAAGATAAGAACAGAAATCACTGAAATTGAAAAAAGAAAAACAATAAAGAAAAATCAATGAAACAAAGAGCTGGTTCTTTGAAAACATCGATAAAACTGGCAAGCATCTAGCAAGACTGGCAATGGAAAAAAGAGAGAAGATATAAATTATCAATACCAGGAATGAAATAAGATATCACTACAGAGCCCACAGACATCAAAAGAATAATAAGGGAACGTAATGAACTCTTCTCACATAAATTTGACAAATTAGATGAAATGGAAAAATTCCTCAATAAACACGAATCTACTGCAATTCACCCAATACGAAATAATTTTAATAGCTTTATAGTTAATAAGAAAATTGCATTGTTGTTGTTAGGTACCATCGAGTGGATTCTGACTCAAAGCAACCCTAAGCACAACAGAACAAAACACTGCCCAGTCCTGCACAATCCTCACAATCGTTGTTATGCTTGAGCCCATTGTTGCAGCCACTGTGTCAATCCATCTTATTGAGGGTTTTCCTCTTTTTCACAGACCCTCTTTGCTTTACTGAGCATGATGTCCTTCTCCAGGGACTGATCCCTCCTGATAGCATGTCCAAAGTATGTGAGAGCAATCTCACCGTCCTTGCTTCTAAGGAGCATTCTGGTTGTACTTCTTCCAAGACAGATTTGTTTGTTCTTTTGGCAGTCCATGGTATATTCAATGTTCTTTGCAAACACCACAATTCAAAGGCGTCAATTCTTCTTCAGTTTCCTTATTCATCTTCCAGGTTTCACATGCATATGAAGCGACCAGAAACACCATCGCTTGAGTCAGGTGCACCTTAGTCTTCAAGGTGACATCTCAGCTTTTCACCACTCCAAAGAAGTCTTTTGCAGCAGATTTACCTAATGCAATGCATCTTTTGATTTCTTGACTGCTGCTTCCATGGGTGTTGATTGTGGATCCAAGTAAAATGAAATCCTTGACAATCTCAATGTTTTCTCCATTTATCATGACGTTGCTTATTGGTCCAGTTGTGTGAAAATTAAATACGTAATTTTAAAACTCCCAGAAAGAACTTGCCTGGTCTGGAGAATTATAGCAAATATTTAAAGAAGAAGTAACTCCAATTCTATAAAATCTTTCCCAAAAATAGAAGTGGAAGAGACATCTCCCAATTTATTTTATGAAATGTATATTACTCTAAAACCAAAAACATGCAAAAACAGTCTAAAACAAAACAATAGACCAATATCCCTCATGAATATAGATGTAAAAATCTTTAATAAATTATGAGGAAATACAAGAGCAATATATAAAAAGAATTATAAACCATGACCAAGTAGAGTTATTGAGACCGAGAGGGTAGGCCTTGTATCAGATACCTAAGGAAACAGTTTCAGTTCATAAAGGGACCATTTGGGAACAAAGAAAATTCATTGGACCTATGAGCCATTCCCTCAGGATCAGGCCACAGGACAAGGGAAAACATAAAAAATGAACTTGACCTAAGCTGTTACTAACTGAAAAAGCTATTAACTTTGCACCTCACTTCTAGCCTTTGCCCCAGTAAAAACCATGTAACATTTTCATATTGACAGCAATCTTCAATACTTTAATCCAATTTGATGATAATATAAGAGATTCAGAGACAATGGAAATGATGATGATATTTGAGATAACAAACAAAAGCATTTTAAAACAATTTTTAAAACAATTGGAGTCCCTGGATGGTGAAAATGGTTAACTTGCTTGGCTATTAACCAAAAGGCTGCAGGATGGAGTCCACCCAGAAGTGCTGCTATGGATTGAATTGTGTTCCCCAAAAATATGTCAGCTAGGCAAGGCCATGATTCCCAGTATTGTGTGATTTTCCACCATTTTATCATCTGATGTGATTTTCCTGTGTGTTGTAAATCCTACCTCTATGACGTTAATGAGGCAGGATTAGAGGCAGTTATATTAATGAGGTAGGACTCAATCTACAAGATGTGGTTGTGTCTTAAATCAATCTCTTTTGAGATATAAAAAGAGACAAGCAAGCAGAGAGACAAGGGGAACTCACACCACCAAGAAACAAGAGGCAGGACAATAGCGTATCCTTTGGACCTGGGGTCTCTGTGCCGAGAAGCTCCCTGACCAGGGAAGATTGATGACAATGATCTTTCCCCAGAGCTAACAGAGAAAGTCTTCCCCTGAGGCTGGCACCCTGAATTTGGACTTCTAGTCTCCTGGACTGAGAGAGACTAAATTTCTCTTTGTTAAAGTCATCCACTTGTGGTATTTCTGTTATAGCAGCACTAGGTAACTAAGACAGGTGCCTTGGAAAACAGCCTGGTGGTGATCTACTACTGAAAAACACCCATGGGACAGGAAGACAATAACAATAAGTAGAATCTACTTTTCTCATGGAATACAAAGAGTACATATTCTTTTCAAGCCTACCTTGTATTAGTGCTTTCACTTGGTTTCTTTCAATTTTTCTGAGGTGCACCAGGCTCCATATGTTGGCTTCCTTCATATTTACAGAATGCTTTTTAGCAGTCCTATACCTCCCATCTGTATGACACAATATCTGGTGGATAAATATGTCTTTTCTGATTGCTTTATTGGTAAAGAAGTTTCTTTCCTAAAACTACCCAGAAACCTCACCTCTTATCTAGCTAGTCCAAACTGGTAATCCCTGAAACAAGGGCAATGATTCTTTCAGTATTGGGTGTACCTGAAACATTTACCATGGCAAGGATATGTTTATCTAGATTACTTTGGGCTGATCAAAGCCAAAACATAAGAGCAACAATTCTAAATTTTACCAGTACATTAAAATCACGTGGGGAACTTTTAAAAATTCCAGTTCCATGAATATTTAGAAGCTAAATAACACATGACAAAATAATGAATGAGGGTAAAAAAAAATCAAAAAGGGAAATTACAATTATTTTGAACAGAATCAAGATGAAAACACAATAACACATCAACATTTCTGAATTCAGACCAATCTGTAGTGACAGAAAACAGATCAGTGCTTGCCTGGGGAGGGGGAATAGAAGAAAGAAAGAAAGGACTGAGGGGCATGAGGACAAGTTTTGTGGTGATGTATATGTTTATTATCTTGTCTATGGTGATGTTGGAAACCCTGATGGTGTAGTGGTTAAGTGCTACAGCTGCTAACCAAGGGGTCAGCAGTTTGAATCTGCCAGGTGCTCCTTGGAAACTCTATGAGGGAGTTCTACTCTGAATCGACTCGATGGCACTGGGTTTACTGGGATGGTGATGTAAGTGTATATGTATTTCAAATTTATCAAATCGAACACTTTAAATACTAACAGTTTAGTGCATATTAATTAAACCTCACTAAACTGCTTAAAAAAAAAAAAAACTACGGAACAAAAATCCTAATACCAAGGCCATACCTCAGACCAATTAATCAGCATCTCTAGAAGTGAGGCCCATCCAAGCATCAATAGTCTTTAAAACTCCCCAGGTGATTCCAATGTGTAGCCAAGGTTGTGAAGCACTGCAATACAGAAAGGTTTCAGAATGTAATAAAGGGAAAATGCAATTAGCTATGAATTGTTTACTATGTACTGGGAAGAAGAATGTGGCAATCTACTTCTGAAAAATTGGCCAATGAAAACCTTATGAATAACAGTGGAACACTGTCTGATATACCGCCAGAAGATGAGGCCCTCAAGTTGGAAGGCATTCAAAATACAACTGGGCAAGAGCTGCCTCTTGAAGTAGAATCAACTTGATGACATGGATGGAGTAAAGCTTCCAGGACCTTCATTTGCTGATGTGGCATGACTCAAAATGAGAAGAAGCAGCTGCAAACATCAATTAGTAATTGAAATATGGAATATATGAAGCATAAATCTAGGAAAATTGGAAGTTGTCAAAAAAGGAAATGGAATGTGTAAAGATCAATATCTTAGGCACAAGGTGAAATGGACTGGTGTTGGCCATTTTGAATTAGACAATCATACAGTCTACTATGTCAAGAATGACAAATTGAAGAGGTATGGCATCACATTCATTGTTAAAAAGAACATTTCAAGATTTATCCTGAAATACAACACTGTCAATGATAGAATATACACACTCCTACAAGGAAAACTAGTTAATATGACTATTATTCATATTTATGCACCAACCACTAATGCCATAATTGAAGAAACTTAAAATCTTTACCAGCATCTACAGTCTGAAACTGATCAAATAGGCAATCAAGATCCATTGATAACTACCGGTGATTGGAATGAAAAATTGGCAACAAAGAAAAAGAATCACTCGTTGGAAAATATGGTGATAGAAAAACTGCTGGAGACTGCATGATAGAATTTTGCAAGACCAACGATTTATTCTTTTTTCAACAACATAAATGGCAAATGCACACTTGGACTTCACAAAAAGGAATACAAAAGAATCAAATCAATGATATCTGTGGAAAGAGATGATGGAGAAGCTCAATATCATCAGTCAGAACAAGGCCAGGGGCTAATTATGAAACAATCAATTGCTCATCCATATGCAAGTTCAAGTTGAAGCTGAAGAAAATTAAAACAAGCCCAGGAGAGCCAAATTACAACCTTGAGTATATTCCAACTGAACATCAAAACCATCACAAGAATAAATGCAACACATTGAACACAAATGACGGAAGAAGAGATGAGTTGTGGGGTGACATCAAGGACGTCATATACGAAGAAAGTAGAAGGTCATTAAAAAGACAAGAAAGAAAAGACCAAAATGAATGTAAGAAGGGACTCTGGAACCTGCTCTTCAATGTAGAATAGCTAAAGCAAAAGGAAGAAATAACGGAGTAAAAGAGCTGAGCAGAAGATTTCAAAGGCAGCTCAAAAAGACAAAGTAAAGTATTACAATGAAATGTGCAAAGACCTGGAGTTAGACAACCAAAAGGAAAGAAAATGCTCAGCATTTCTCAAGCTGAAAGAACTGAAAAAAAATTCAAGCCTCAAGCTTCAAAATTGACGGATTCTATGGGCAAAACATTGAAAAACACAGGATGCAACAAAAGAAGGCAGAAGGAATACAGAGTCACTGTACAAAAAGAATTGGTCACCATTCAACAATTCTGGGAGGTAGCATATGATCAAAAACCAATGGTACTGAAGGAAGAAGTCCAAGCTGCACTGAAGATACTGGCAAAAAAAACAACAACAACAAGGCTCCAGGAATTGATGGAATACCAGTTGAGATGTTTCAACAAATAGATGCAACACTGAAATCACTCACTAGTTTATACCCAGAAATTTGGAAGACAGGTACTGGCCAACTGACTGAAATAGATTCGTATTCATGCTTATTCCAAAGAAAGCTTTTTGGGAGAATGGTCTGCCTCTATGCCTCCCATCCAGGTTGCCTAAGTAAAGGCATAGGGCCCAGAACATTCTCTGATAAGGAGGCTAGGAATAGGGTCATCTTCACTCTCCCAGTTCCTTCTACTTATCAGAGAAGACGTCTCCCTGTTCTGGGCACACGGTAACTTTGTCTCTTGCACATGTGTGGGCACTATACAGCACCTAGCCAACTCCATTTCTATATCTGTTCCCAGTGGGGAGGGAACTTGGTCTCTGATGCTATGGCACAAGAGAAAAAAAGTGCCAGATTGTAAGAGCCAGCCTCCGGGGGTAGATTAAAGGGGAAACAAGTTTTACAAGGCCAAGCATGAGTGGCCTTATTTAGTCCACTATATCACTACAGTTTCCTCAGTAATCCTTATTTAAGCCCTTTACATGTACCCAGGGAAATGGCTCACACAATCACAGAGGCTGGAATGTTCCAAGTCTGTGGATCAGGATAGAGCTTCTCTTGATTCACGTAGCCACAGGAGCTGGTGAACCCAAGATCAATGGGTCAGAGAGCAGGGCTCCTAGTCTCCGACAGTGAAGATCAACAAATTCTAAGATCTGCAGATAAGCTGATAGCTCATGTCCCAAGAGCCAGAGGTCAGACAAACAGGAGCCAGCTACAGAATCCAGAGTGAGCAAGATGAGAGAACTTCTGCTTATATTCAGATGCAGGGCACACCAGCAATGAAACTCCCTTTCAACTGATTGGCTACTCACAGTCAATTCCATCATGGGTGTGATCACATCTAAACGCTGAGAATCATTGCCCAGCCAAGCTGACACACAATGTCAACCATCATACTAACAATACGCAAACACCAGAAGATAAGCTAGATAACTGAGATCTTCTAAAAATTAAACACTTACGCTCATCAAAGACTTCACCAAAAGAGTAAAAAGAGAAACTACAGACTGGGGGAAAAAAGTGGCTATGACAAATCCAACAAAGTTCTGATCTCTAAAATCTGCAAGAAAATCCAACACCTCTACAACAAAAAGACAAATAATCGAATTAAAAAATGGGCAAAGGATATGAACAGACACTTGACAAAACAAGACATTCAAATGGCTAACAAACACATGAGGAAATGCTCAAGATCATTAGCCATCAGAGAAATGTGAATCAAAAACAAAACGAGATACAATCTCACCCCATTATTGGCACGAATTAAAAAACAAAAAATAACAAATAGTGGAGAGGTTGCAGGGAGATTGGAACTTTTATATGTGCTACTGGTGGGAATGCACTGCTGGTGGTACACCATTTGGAAAACAATATGGTCCTTCCTTAAAAAACTAGAAATAGAATTACCATATGATCCAGCAATCCCACTCCTAGGAATACATCCTAGAGAAATAAGAGCCATCACAGGAATAGACATATGCACACCCATGTCCATTGCAACATTATTCGCAATAGCAAAAAGATGGAAACAACCTAGGTGCCCATCAACGGATGAAAGGATAAACAAACTATGGTACATACACACAATGGAATACTACACAACAATGAAGAATGATGATGAATTTGAGAAGCATCTCACAACATGGATGTATCTGGAGGGCATTATGCTGAGTGAAATAAGTCGATCACAAAAGCACAAATATTGTATGAGACCATTACTATAAAAACTCGTGAAAAGATTTACACACAAAAAGAAACAATCTTTGATGGTTACAAGGGAGGGGAGTGGTGGGAGGGAAAAACACTGGACAATAGATAAATGACAACTTCGGTAAAGGGTAAGAGTACACAATACTGGAGAAGCCAGAACAATTTGTCCAAGCCAAGGTCATGGAAGCTCCATAGACACATCCAAACTCCCTGAGGGACCTAATTACTGGGCGAGGGCTGTGGGGACCATGGCCCTGGGGAACATCTAGCTCAATTGGCACAGCATATTTGATAAAGAAAATGTTCCACTTTATACTTCAGTGAATAGCACCTGGGTTCTTAAAAGCTTGTGAGCAACCGTAGAAGATACTCCACTGGTCTCATCTCATCGAAGCAAGGGAGAATGAAGAAAACCAAAGACACAAGGGAAAGATTAGTGCAAGGAGTAATCATTCACAACCACCACAGCCTCCACAAGCTAAGTCCAGAACAACTAGATGGTGTCTGGCTACCACCACTGACTGCTCTGACAGGGTCACAATAGAGGGCCCTGGACAGAGCTAGAGAAAAATGTAGAACAAAATTCTAACTCATAAAAAAATTTTCAAAAACCAGACTTACTGGTCTGACAGACACCGGAGAAACCTTGAAAGTATGGCTTCTGGACACCGTTATAGCTCAGTAATGAAGCTACTCCTAAGGTTCACCCTTCAGCCAAAGATTAGACAGGCCGGTAAAACGAAACGAGACTAAATGCGCACACCAGTCCAGGGGCAAGAACTAGAAGACAGGAGGGGACAGGAAATCTGGTAACGGGAAACCCAAGGTCAGGAAGGGGAGAGTGTTGACATATCACGGGCCTAGCAACCAATGTCACAAAACAATATGTGTATTAATTGTTTAATGAGAAATTAGTTTTCTCTGTAAACCTTCATCTAAAGTACGTTAAAAAAAAAATTTTAAAAAGAAGAATCCAATTGAAAATGAGCCTAAAACATGCTGAGTCCTGTAAATCCTTAATATATGAATTTTAGTATTTATTTTACCATGTGGTGAAATAGGAAATTCATTTAAGTTGTTTTCTATGAAATTCATTTAATTAGAAATGAATACAAAGCATGCGCTTTCTCAAAAAAATAAATAAATAAATAAAAGAATTTTGGCATTGGTGAAGAGTATTGAATATACCATGGACTGCCAGAAGAAGGAACAAATCTGTCTTGGAAGAAGTACAGCCAGAATGCTCCTTAGAAGCAAGGATGGTGAGACTTCATCTTAGGCACTTTGGGTGTGTTATCAGGAGGGACCAGTCCCTGGAGAAGGACATCATGCTTGGTAAAGTAGAAGGTCAGCAAAAAAGAGGAATACCCTCAAGGAGATAGATTGACACAGTTGCTACAACAACAGCCTCAAAAAAAGCAACGATTGTGAGGATGGCACAGGACCAGGCAGTGTTTTGTTCTGTTGTACATAGGGTCACTTTGAGTTGGAACTGGCTCAACGGCACCTAACAACAACATGTACTAGACAGTACGAGCAAAGAGGAGTTAAGAAGAATTCATATGCTCTTATGAGGAAGAAGTCAGTGTTAATATACAAAAAGAGATACATGTCAAAAAAGGTTTAAGTTGCCATGTTATCTACAACATTAGCTATCCTGGGTTCAACACATCCTTTATTCAGAGAATCACGTGAAAAACCATCAAGCGAGACTCTAAAGGGGATGATTCTATTCACTCCCTGACATGGTGATAGGTGACATAGGTTCTAAAACAAATTTGCCACGTGGGAAAACATACACATATATATGCTTTGTTTCTACTTTGGTAGAAATGAAAATCAGGTTTTAAGATTAGAAAAGTCCCTTCACAAAATAACACCACTTGTCTTAGCTTTTAATTTTTCAGTTAAAACAAATTCAAAACAAAAAGCAAATATGCTTATTTTCCTTGACACAGACACAAATAAAAAAAATCCATTAAAAAGCCTTGGTGTTTTGAAGGATGATGAATGTTCTTCAGACATAAAAGAGGTTACCAGAGGCTTTTTACCTGTGGCCTATGGGTGAGCTTCAGAAAACTATAGACAATTTGATATTATGTGCAAAATACATACATATGTGAATTTTGGAAAATAGAGAGACCAGAGCTTTTATCCATATTCAAATGAATTGCTGACAAAAAGGGGTAAAGAATAATTACCTCAAGGGAATATCTAAGCATATTTTTATTCAACAGATTAGATTTCCCAATGGGGAAACTACTTGAGTTTGGAGGTTACGGTCTTAGGTCACAGGAATGTTTTTGTAACAAACTGATGGCTATGTTAACCAAACTCACTGAATAGCTCATATTACCAATGTGTGAGAGTTCCATTAGTATACAGCATCTTTCTTCCTCAATGGCAAGGTATATTTGAGGGATAATGACAGATCATTGGCCATCCTTATTGCATACGCCCTATATGTAAGTCTCTGCTAGAGTCCTTGGATGAAAAGTCAGGAGTCATAAAACTAGAGCTTTTCTGAGCAATTTTAAGGGAGCAAGTGTTTTTAAAAGCCCTTTTCTGTCATTTTCCCCACAGAGCTAATTTCTCTTTCAAATAAATGGAAAATATATCTCAATGAGGAGGGTAGAACCAGGTAATAAAGTGGGTTGCTCTGATTTCACTGAGCTGAGGGGGAGTCAGAGGCAAGTATATATGGAAAGAATGTTAGTTCTAGAAATGGCCATGGAGATGGTCAGCTAGTTAGGAAATCAAAATTCAAGAGTTTTGGAAGAGAACTGACAAAGTTAACCCCGATTATAAAGAAAATAAGGACGTGTTATGTTTTTAGAAATACCCTGTTTTTTACCCACACAACTCAGAAGACAAGCAATTTACAAAATATTTTTCACCCCCAAGCAACAGAAATTCTTTCCGTGCAATTTTCCTAGACCAAAAAGTCAAGCTTGCATTTATTGTTTGAGTCACTGAAACCTTCATATCAAATAAATTTCTCTGCATCAATATTATTAATACATTTTCTTATAAATTTCCTTTTCTCCAAATTTCTCTGATTGGTTAAAAAAAAAAGACACAATAATTATTCCACCATAGGCCTGCCTCTTCTGTTAGTCTCTCAGTGTAATAAATGTTAAGACAATTTATGTTTTTCAGTCAGGAAATCTGCTTCAACATTAACACTGCCTTTACTTCCATATATTTAGGGGTCTATCTCATGAGTAAAGAGATTCAGAAAAAGAAAATCCAATTAAATAAGAATGGTAAATTTCTCGATGTATGTGATCTATGATGAAGACAAAAGCAACTGACATTAAACAAACATAGTTCTTAAAATGGTTAGAATTATAAATGAGTTCAGACAGAGACAATTATTTGGTTCTATGATTTTAAAGGAAACCCTGGTGGCATAGTGGTTAAGTGTTACAGCTGCTAACCAAAGGGTCGGCAGTTTGAATCCACCAGACGCTCCTTGGAAGCTCTGTGGGGCAGTTCTACTCTGTCTTATCGGGGTTGCTATGAGTCGGAATCTACTCGATGGTACTGGGTTTGGTTTTTTTGGTTTGTGATTTTAAAGTGTTTCCTTGTAAGTTATAAAGCAAAGATTAAAAGACTATAGTGCTTGAGAATCATAGAGGCAATGCCTTGGGATTTAGAAAGAAAAGAATGTGACCTTATTTAAAAAAAAAAAAAAGAGCAGAATGTAAGAGCTAAAATAGCTTATGATCTAGGCCAAGTTAAAAGGTTAGGGGAAAAGACGTATTGGAGAAATGAGAGTAAGACCCACCAAATTGCACAACTCCCTCAGTCACTACAGATCATGATAAATGCCTTTCCCAAAAATAGCCATATTGAGAATGGTTGCCCAGAACAATAATGGAGGATAAAACCAAAAAAACAAAATAACCAAGCCTGTTGCCTTTGAATCGATTCCAACTCATAGCAACCCTATGTACAACAGAACAAAACCCCGCCCAGGCCTGCGCCATCTCCATGATCATTGTTATGCTTGAGCCCATTGTTGCAGCCACTGTGTAAATCCATCTCATTGAGGGTCTTCCTCTTTTTTGCTGACCCTCTGCTTTACCAAGCTTTCTGTCCTTCTCTAGGGACTGGTCCCTCCTGATCACATGTCCAAAGTATGTGAGATGAAGTTTCACCATCCTTGGTTCTAAAGGACATTCTGGCTGTATTTCCTTTAAGACGGATTTGTTCAGTCTTCTAAGAGTCCATGGTATATACGATATTCTTCACCAACACCATAATTCAAATTCTTCTTTGGTCTTCCTTACTCATTGCCCTGCTTTGACATGCATATGAGAGAATTGAAAATACCATGGCTTTGGTCAGGTGTACCTTAGTCCTCAAAGTGACATTTTTGCTTTTTTAATACTTTAAAGAGATATTTTGCAACAGATTTGTTTTGTCCAATGTTATACATTATTTGAGTTCTTAACTACTGCTTCCGTGGACATTATTGTGGATCCAAGTAAAGCGAACTCCTTGACAACTTCAATATTTTCACCATTTATCCATGATGTTGCTTTTGGTAGAGTTGTGAGGATTTTTGTTTTCTTTGTGTTGAGGTGTAATCCATACTGAAGGCCATAGTCTTTGATCTTTATCAGTAAGTACTTCAAGTCCTCTTCACTTTCAGCAAGCAAGGCTGTGTCATCTGCATATCACAGGTTGTTAATGAGTCTTCCTCCAATCCTGATGCCTCATTCTTCTTCATATAGTCCTGCTTCTCAGATTATTTGTTCAGCATACAGGTTGATTAAGTATGGTAAAAGGATACAACCTTGACGCACACCCTTCCCGATCCAAAACCATGCAATATCCCCTTGTTCTGTTCAAACAAATGCCTCTTCATCTGTGTGCAAGTTCCACATAAGCAGGTTTTTCTATGTACAAGTTCCTCTCTCCTACTCCTCCCCAAACTCATTTTGCAAGCTCTTGCCCACGTTTCTTTTTATTTACTGCTTTTTTTCCTGATTCTGCATCAACATAAACTTACAAGATCTAATGGGTCAAGATAAGACACTTGTTAAAGAATGGGGCAAAATAAAGGAAAAAACCAGGCTAAGCCAGAATCCTCTTTAGAGTTTCAGGGGCTAATATGTAATACATTTTCCCCACATAGGAATCTAAGAAATTATGCAAAATACAGTATCAACACCTGGTTGCCACTCTTCAATTTAATTTCATGTGAGACACAGGGATTTTACAAAAGTATTAAAATGATGCTAATTTCTTTCAATTTTAGGTTAAGAATCAATATGTAGATCAGGTCATTTTTAAGAAAACGAAGGAAAAGATATTTCCAATTTAGATGATCAGAAACATGTTGCAATTACAAAATGTTGAGGAATTATTATGGTGGACACTACCCTTTTCCCATCCATGTCATGCACATGATGGTTTGAGAGTTAATAAATGTGTTTCGGTTAATTAAAACTTTCAGATTTTTTTTTTCAAGTCAAGTAGAATCTTTTTTTTTTTTTTTTAAGGCCCAATGCTTGTACTGTTAAATTTGTAACATTTCATGAACTTAGAATTGTCTATAAGCACTACTTGCCCTTTCATGGTGCCTGAATATCAAAAAGGAGATTTTCCCAGGCATAAACAACTGCTAATAGGGACCATGTGTTCCTAGAACATTCTTGCCTTAGGAAGCAGAATGATTACCCACCAAAACTATTAGGGACACATCAGTTGGAAGTTGATGAGGTGCCATCAGAACACGATTGTGAGTAAGCGCATGCTATTTTACTCTAATTTTCCAGAGAACTCAAACTCCTGCTCCTCAGCCCAGATGTGCCTGCCTTCCTATCCCCACTCAGATGCAAAATGAGTCACTGATTTTCATTTGTCCAGAAGTCAATATGTAGTAGATAAAAGGGAAATTTCAAGGCTTGAAGGGTTCTAATAAAAACAGAATCATAAGGGAATCTACTTCAGCTCTTCTTAAGAGAAGCTTCACCTATTAATGACTAATGTCAGTCAATTTCATTTTAATGTAAAAAGGAGGAAAAATTGGTATAACATCTTGATGATGTTTCAAGGGCCTTTCTCCCCTTACTTTTTCTATAACCTATTATACCTCCCCCTCTTCACACCGTTCTGTCAATTTGTTTCTGAAATGGAATCAGCTGAAATGTAAATTTCAATTTTTTTGTGTAGAAGTGAGTCAGAGCTCCCCTTTTAAGAGAGAGTGTAGGACGCTGTAGTGCCTGCCACTCATTCATTCAACAGAAATGTACTGACTGCCTACTATACACCAGGTTCTGGGTCAGGCTCTGGGGATGTATGGTAAACAAAGTAATCATGATTTCCAAAATTCGTAGCACTTATAGTGTAATAGATCTGTGGTTGACAAACTATGGCCCATGTGCCAAATCTCCCCTACCACCCATTTTTGTAAATTAAGTTTTATTGAAATACAATCACACAACAGCTGTTTACAACAGCTGAGTTGAACCCAAAATGCCTAAAATATTTACTACGTATCCTTTAACAGAAAAGTTTGTGAACTCCTGAGCTAGACAATAAAAAAAATGAATAAAATTACAAATGATGGCATGCACTATGAAGGGAACAGAATGCTGCTATGCAAGACAATGAAATAGTGGAAGTACGGGATAGGGCTATTTAGATATGATGCTCTCTCTCAGACAGTGACATCTAAGCTTAGATTAAATGGTAGAAGTAGTCAACAATATGAGAAGCAAGATAAAAGAGCAGATCAGGCACAGATAATAATATTTAAGAAGGAAAGTAATTTGGTGCTGTGATAAAGAGTATGACTCTGGAACACATCGCCTAGGTTCAAGTCCTAGTTCAACAGTTACTGGTACTCAGACATCTCTTTACGCCTTGGTTTCCTCATCTATACAATGGATTTAGTAGTAGTCTTTATTTCATTGTGAGTATTAAATGAGTTAGTATGTATGCAGTGCTTAGGACAATGCCTCATATGTAGTAAGCTTTCAGTAAAGGTTAATCATTAACATTGTTATTATTGTTGTTATTGTTGTTCTTGTTATTATCATACAACCCCAAAGCCTGACACAGAACCTGCTGTATATCATAACAATTTCACAGGGCCAACACAGAAAGACCTTGGTGTCCTCAAAGACCAAATAAAATAAAATAGGATGGATTGAACTGTACAAGAGAGTGACAGGAGATGAGGTTGAAGAACTAGATATGGTTCAAAATAAGCAGTACTTTTTCTTTTAAGCACAGCTGGAAGTCGCTGAAGGTTTTTAAGCGTAATACCCTTTCTATGCTTATTTTTTTATAAAGAACATTGCTGTGTAGAGAATGCATTGGAAGAGGATGGGAGGAGAAGTGGGAAAACTAATTAAGAATTTACTGTAGCTGTTCACGTAAGAAGTAAAGGTGACTTTGTCTAGGATGAGAGATGTTGTGATAGAGAAAATTAGATGAATTCAAGATATTTTTAGGAGGTACAATCAATGGAACTTGCCAATGGATTTGACATAGGAGCTAAGGGAGAGCAAGTAACCAAGGATGATCCCAGGCTTCTAGCTTGAGCTGTGAGGTGGATTGTCCTACTATTAGCTAAGATAGGAGAATATGGGAATAAGATTGTATGGGGGCAAAGTCAAGTTTTCAGCTTTGGCATTTTAACTTCGAATTACTTGTGAAGCATCCAAATGGATATATCAAGCATTTAGTTTGACATATAAATTTTAGTGACTTATCACAACAGGTTTATTTCACCATCATAATATGTATCTAAATAGGATAGCCAGGGCTCTGCTCATCATATTCACTCAAGGTATCAGTTGGTTTCGACTTAATTTCAGTGGAAAAAGAATGTAGCAAATCCCAAATTAGTCTATAAAACTCGTGCCAAGAAATCACACATGTCATAATGCTGCTCACATTTCATTGGTCAAAAGATATCATATCATGCTTACCTTTATAGTGCTGAGAAAGTATGTTCCCACCATGTGCCTGGAAGATGAAGATCCAGACACGTTTTATGATTTGCACTAGTACATACCACTTTCTACTTTTCTGGACACTGAATATTTGGTTCATTCTACCTCTCATTCACAAAATATACTCATCCTCCTCTCTAAAGGAGGTAACTCAAAAGCCTAAACCATAACTAGCATCAGGCTCAAAGTTCAGGCTCTAGAGTGATGTGGTGTTATATCAGCTACATACAGAGCTCCTCTGGATCTAGAGACATCAAGTTGGCCCCCAGGATTGGCAGGTTCTGCATCAATGGATTCAACCAACCATGGATCGAAATTATTTGGAAAAAAAAAAGCTCCAAAAAGCAAAAATTGAATTTGCTGCGCACTGGGCACTATGCTGAATCCACATGAATGAAATGATTTGTAGGCATACCCTGCTGTAGCCTCCCAGCATTTCACAGATCCTCAGTCTCTTTCCAGCACTTGTTTGAGCCTGCAAAGACTGAGGAAGCAGTAAGTGTTAAGTGTAAGTATTAACAACCATTTACGTAGCATTTACATTGAATTAGATATTGTAAGTAATCTGTTGTTGTTGTTGTTAGGTGCCTTCCAGTCGGTTCCAACTCAGCAACCCTATGCACAACAGAGCACAACACTGCCTAGTCCTGCGTTAGCCTTACAATCCTTGACATGCTTGAGCTCAAGCTCATTGTTGCAGCCACTATGTCAATCCACCTCGTTGAGGGTCTTCCTCTTTTCTGCTGACCCTGTACTCTGCCAAGCATGATGTCCTTCTCCAGGGACTCATCCCTCCTGACATGTCCAAAGTACGTGAGATACAGCCTCGACATCCTTCTAAGGAGCATTCTGGTTGTACTTCTTCTAAGACAGATCTGTTCATTCTTTGGGCAGTCTACAGTGTATTCAATATTCTTTGTCAACACCACAATTCAAAGGCGTCGATTCTTCTTTGGTCTTCCTTAGTCATTCTCCAGTTTTCACATGCACATGATGCGATTGAAAATACCATGGCTTGGGCCAGGAAGATCTTAGTCTTCAAGGTGACATCTTTGATTTTCAATACGTTAAAGAGGTCCTTTTGCAGCAGATTTACGCAATGCAATGCATTGTTTGATTTCTTGACTGCTGTTTCCATGGATGTTGATTGTGGATCCAGTTGTGAGGATTTTTGTTTTCTTTATGTTGAGTTGCAATACATGGTGAAGGCTCTGGTCTTTGATCTTCACTAGTAAGTGCTTCAGGTCCTTTTCACTTTCAGCAAGCAAGGTTGTGTCATCTGCATAACACAGGTTGTTAATAAGTCTTCCTCCAATCCTGATGCCCCGTTCTTCTTCATATAGTCCAGCTTCTTGGATTATTTGCTTAGCATATAGATTGAATAGGTATGGTGAAAGGAGACAACCCTGATGCACGTGTTTCCTGACTTTAAACCTGTCAATATCCCCTCGCTCTGTCTGAACAACTCAACTGCTTCTCGATCTATGTAAAGGTTCCTCATGAGCACAATTAATTGTTCCGGAACTTCCAGAATTGATATAATTGGTGTCACCGAATTGTACACATGAAAAATATTGAATTGGCAAATGTCGTGTTGTATATATGTATATACATATAACAATAAAAAGTTAACAAATAAGTAACTAGGTTTGTCATACTCACAGATCCAAGAGACAGGGAAGTACAGCACACCAAGACACATGGCCACACAGGGTGTTGCACACAGTGACAAGATAGCAACAAGGTGGAATAATAGGAGAGGGCTTATATATGGCAAGCAGGGCAGGATTTGCTAGGTTTTTCAGGCTTCCTAGACATTGGACATTTATGGGCTGTCCTTAGTGGTTGGAACCTAGCCAAGGTGATTAGGATGTGTGCTTAGTGGTCCAGGAGTATGAGAACCTGAAAAAGGGAGTAGTTGGAGAGTGGTTTTATTCAGCTGCCCAAGAAGGGGAATGGACTGGCCTCCAGTCAGGGCCTCCAACTGTGTCAAGACATCATTTAAAGAAATGATATTACAGTGATCTATATTTTGGTCTAGAAACTTATAGTATTATCTCTGTGTTCTTAAATTTTACTATTTGCATGAATAGTGTGTTCAGGTGTGACTATGACCTTATAACTCCTGTTTTTCATTCTGTGAGCCCTTTCAATCTATCTTCTATTTTCTTGGCATTTCTTTTACATATTCCATCTCTTAATTCTCCTAGCTGCTTTCTCAAAGAGTTCCTTGGTTATATCTACACTATTTTTAATTCTTTATATATACCATATTTGTCATCCTCCGTGTTTCCTCTTGGATTTTCTCTACAATTGCTTATTTCTGCTTCATTTTTACCAATTTTTGCTTTACATCTTCCAAGATATTTAGCATGTTTATTATACAATCTTGATCTTATATAAGTTATTTGATCCTCTCCCACCCATTTTTAGCAGTTGTGCTGCTCACATATCTTTATTTTCTGGTATGTGCTCACTTCCTTGAAGTATCAGTACCTTTGATTGATAATATCTAACCACGGGATGGGTCAAAGACAAGTCCTCTACCTAGTGCTAGTCTGGCCAGTTTTAGGGATGGAGCATCCTCCAGGGCTTTCCGCTCATGCATTACTCTGGGTTTGACCACCCTGCCCTTGCCAGACAAATCTGCCCTACATTGAACATCCCTACAAGTCTACCATGGCACAGTCTTTTCTAAAATGTTTTTCTCCCTTCATTATAATCATCTACCCTCAGAGATGTGAAGGGGGTGGGTGTAGGGAAGGAGAAAATTCTCAGGATCTTGTCAGTAGCCCTGCCTATTGTCATTTGTTCCCCACCCCAGTCAAGATTACTGATTTCTCCCTAATATTGGCATTATGGTTCCTGTGACCCTGAGCTGGTGCTGCTATTTTTCTATTTGCAGTGTTCATGGTGCAGGCCAGGCAGTCTAGATGAGAAAAACTGGCACAATTCAAGGCTTTCTCAAAAGAATTTACTATTTCTTATGAACTTATTTGTAATTAAAGTATTAAATAATCTCTGGGAAAGAAAGCATTCCAAGAGAAAATAAGGCATGGTACCCCATCTGACCTACTTTAATTCAGAGGAAAGTTGCAGACCACTTCCCCTCTGTCTACTGACCACCCACTCCTCCCATTCTGAAATGCAGCAAATTTGAGGTGAGATGGAGAATAGCAGTTGGCGAGATGTGGCCAATTCTGGAAGTAGGCAAAACAGCCAAGACTGTAAAAAATGTACACGGTAAGGGACATTTATTTTCCTATGTACAGACAAGGTGGACCTCCAAATAAGACATTTAAAGAATCTCTGAAAGGATACAGTGAGGACATAGAGAGAGAGGTGCTGTGATCAACAGCAAGCTCAGGAACCACTGCTGGTATTTGGTAGATTAAGAATTAGCACAAACTAGAACCATATTCACAGTGATAAGGGCAGGATTAATGAGCACAGAAATAAGCCAAAAGGAACTTACCTGGTACACTCCACAAACATTGGCATGGAGACACTTGAATTTGGCCTGGAAAGTTTCAGCCACCAGGACTATGAGTAATCTGTATGTTACTTTCTCTGGAATACCAAGATAGGGAGGCATTGGGGTGGGGCAGGTATTGTGGGGATTCTTACAAGTATCTTGTAAGATATCCAGACCAAATAATGGTGGCAGACGTTATTTGCTTTTCAATAGACCATTTTCTAGAATACAGTTCTAAATCTGCTGGACAGTTGTGAGTTTAGGGCAGTCCAGCAAGTTGTTTACCGCTCTATCCCCAGGTTTATGGATGGGGCCCGAGGCTGATTAAAATATGCTGAATAAATTAAGCACAAAAGGACAAATACTGTATGATCCCACTTTTATGAAATATTTAGGAGAGGCAAGAATTTATATGAAATATCTAGAATAGGCAAGGATATAGGGCTAAAGTTTATCAGTGGTTACCAGAGGTAGGTGGGATGGAGGGGGAAAGGAGGACTCAATGTTTAGGGGACACGGAGCTTCTGTTAGGGGTGACGGCATAATTTGGGAACAGAAAAGGGTACTGGTTGAATAACATGATGAACATAATTAACATCACTGAACTGTTTATGTGAGGATTGTTGAAATGTCAAATGTTTTATTACATATCAATTTACCACAATTAAAAATATATATACAACTTCCTCTGCAGTTCCAATGAAAAAACCTAGGACTTTCATACCAGAGTCATCTCTGATACAAGAATTACCTCCAAGTAAAGAAGTTGATGGTCAGGTTGAATACTTCCTCTACTTTTTACCCTGGCTGCCTTAACTATCCATCTCAGAACTCCAAGCTGTGCCCCACGTTTTAATTTCCTTCCACATTTACCACACTGACATTAAGCTCTTCAAACAAATCAGTCTGACTGGGGAACATACCCTGTCTCCAATAAAGGACAGCTGACAGTCTTTCAGCAACTGAAGGTTGGTGGCAACTCGACCTTGATTCTATTGATCCCTTTGATAAGAAGTCACTATTTCTAGATTGCATATCCCTTGCACTCTCTGGCAAACCATATTAACTTACATAATGCAAATAAATTGCCACTCCACTGGAAAAGATAATTTTGATAGAGAGGATCTAAAATGTTCTGAGAAATCCCCATTCTGCTGGACAATTTTGCCATAAACTTGCTGGGTCATGGTGACCAGAACATTTAATCTCTCTGGGTTTCAATTTCTTCTTTGGTAAAATGAGGGATACCTTCCAATTGTAGAAGTATATAATTTACTCTTTTTAAAAAAGTTATTTTCAAGGAAGTTTTAAACCCACACATTAATCCTCACTTTTTTATCCTCCATGACCCCAAGCTTTGCTCTCTTCTTTCTCAAACTTTATTCTTTAATTTTTCACACACTTCACAGCTTTGCAACCTCTTTCCCATCTGAATAATCATAAGATGTTACCTTATCCATAGATGGAATAAACTGCAGAAACTTTGGTCAGGTCTTTCTACATCAGAATCTGTCTTCAACCTGATTAGCACCACGAAATCTAAAATTCTACTTCTACAAAGTCAGTCCTTTGTTTCTATGTGACTGAATAAGACAGAAGAAGATAAAAGTAAGAAAAGGCCCTGAGGTGGGCATATTTTGGAATTTAAACCACAGTTTTTTCATGTAATCATCCAGAAATTTCCAAATAAGAAATGATCTGTTAAGAACTGCTTTATGAATGGCAATGTTTCCAATGACTAAATATTCCTATGTTCCTGACACAAGCTGCTAAGGTTTATTTATGTGTCCAAGGCAGGGGGAATAGTATAGAACAAGGCCTGGAGATGCAAAGGAACATGATGTTCAGGAAGAACTAAACTTATTTCAGTATAGCTGAAGCACAGAGTATAAAGTAGAAAGTGGTGAGAGATGATGTTAGAGGCATAAGCAGGGCCCAGATCATTATAGGCCTTAAAAACCATTATAAGGGACCTGAGGGCAATGAGAAGTCACTAAGATGTTTCAAGTATGAGAATGTCATGATCATCTTTGAGTTTTGGGAAGATCACTGTGATTTAAGTACGGGGGCTGGATTGGAGAGTGGAATAACTGTTGATTAAGGGGCCTGTTAGTAAATGCTAGAAGTAGCCCAGGCGAGAGACGATGGTGACCTGGACTAAGTGTTAATAGTGGAGACTGAGCCAATTTGAGAGAAAAACACAGGAAAAAAAAGAAAAAAAGGACTTTATTATTATATAATAAAGGGAAGGAGAAGAGAGAAGACAGAATTCTAGCTTGGCAGCTGGATGAATGACTTACTAAGTTAAGGCACACAGCAGAAGGAATAGTTTAGATGGAAGTACACGACCAATTCAGTTTTGGGTGGCACAGTGGTTAAGTACTTCGCTGCTAACTGAAAGGGGTCAGCGGTTCAAACCCACCAGCTGCAGTGTTGGAGAAAGATGTGTCACTTTGCTTTTGTAAAGATTTACAGCCTTGAAAACCCTATGGGGCAGTTCTACTTTGTCCTATAGTGTTGCTATGAGTCAGAATCGACTTGACAGCAACGGGCTTGGGTTTATTTTGAGCTTGTGCTGCCCTTTAAGAGCAACTTCCATTCTTTTGGAAAATCTTGCACTAGTCTAACCTACACTATTCTCTAGATGGCCTTTCCTCCAAAAAAAAAAATTTTTTTTTTTTTTTTATAGTTATGATGTGCAGAGTTCAAACATCCTCACCACTGTCACCGGAAACTTGTGCTTTATAGAAACATTGATTCCTATCAGGACTCTCATGCTGTAAAACTTCAGGAGGCACCATTTACATTGTAGTTTCACTGTCACAATGTACTTTTCTGTCTCAAAAAAAAGCAACATCCAACTAGTGGAATTCCAGGGCCGTATGAATGTCCCTGTAGTAATCTCTTCTCTATGTCCTAGTAGTGGAGGAAACAATACAACCCAGAACATCCTTACCTGGATAATGGAAGAAAAGATGAATATTTTTAGTTTATTTTTTACAAAATTGGGGTCTAGCTTGATAAAATTTATAAAGCGCAAACACAAACCTGTATTGGACAGGATTCCTCCGTTCCGTTAGGCCAGCTATAGCCTAATTGGAAATTTTCCCTACTTTCTTTAAGTTAGACCTCTCCAAAGCTGCATTATGACAACCAGGCTCTGATTAGTAATATTTAAGATGTACATCCTGAAATGAGATCAAAAAGTCTATGCATGAACTGGCAGAGACGGGTTGAAGGAAGTGGGAGGGAGATAGTAGCATTTGCTGTTGCATTGCAAATGAATAAGCAGGTACACTGTCACAAACCACAAAGTTCTCAGAAAGGACTAATTTTCCATATGAGTTACTCACTATTTTGACATTAAATCATTAACTATTAAAACAAGAAGAGACTTTGGAAAGCATCTGACCCAATTTCCTCATTTTGCAGATAATGAAACCAAGGCCCAAAGAGTCTAAATGCTTTGTCACTATCACAGTTGACTAGTGGCAAAGCAGAGTACAGGAGCCAGATCATATAACTTCAGGCCAGTGCATTACCACTAAGCCACACAACTTCTCCATGAAAAAACTCACGGACCAATCTACAGAATCCATTAAAGAACAGAAAGTTGAGAGACCATCAACCAATTCCCTCTTGTATGTGTGTTCCAAGTAAAGCAATCATCAGTTTAGCAATATGAAAACAGGAAGTTCCTAAAACCAAGAATCCATTGGCCAGCTGACCTGTCAGCATTTATTAAGTGTCCAAAGGGCTTCCCACAATATAAAATAAGGCATATTATCAATTCACAGTCAAGGTCTAACTCAGTTGTTCTCAACCAGGAGGCGATTTTCCCCCAAGGGGACATTTGACAATATCTGGAGACAATTTTGGTTGCCACAACTAGGGGGTTGCTATTCGCATCTAGTGGGTAGAGGCCAGAGATATTTCTAAATACCCTACAATGCACACAGCAGTCCCCCACAAAAAGAATTATCTAGATCAAAACGTCAATAGTACTGAAATCGAGAAACGCTGATCTAGATTAATTATACAAGTAATAATTCAGAACTCCTCCATCACTAGGTATAGGTAATGGAGTTGGTTCAAAAGAATTCAGAAATGAAGAATGGTAGACAGCTACCCAGGAACAGATAAAATTCACTCCATATGGCAACTACAACATCTTAGCCGAGAATAGACTCTCAAGAAGCAGTGTGGGATATGGCTGAAGTAAGAGGACCTAAGTTTATTCTCTCCTAGCTGTGTATTCTTGGGCAGTCTTCTTAAGTCTTGGTTTCCTCAGCCCCAAATGGGAATAAAAAATTATACGCCCGTCCCGGAGTATTTGTGAAGAGTAAATGAGACAATACATGTAAAGCTCTTCACGCTGTACCTACATCCAATAAATGCTTAATCAGTGGCTATAATTGTCAGAAAATTTAGACCTTGAAATAATTATTTGTTGAATCCAGTTCTTCCACTTTACAGGTGACAAAACTAAATCTCCAAAAGTGTAATATCTTATATTTTCTGTACAATTCATAACACAAAGACTAGACAGGTGACATTCAATAAATACTACATCGGTTTTATGTGTCACTAACTCCTTAATACCTCTGGAAAAGAAAAAAATGTGGGTATAGTTGCCCCCTTTTAGAAATGGGCAACTGAGGCCATACATTAAGTATCTTACCTGAGGCTAACCCAAAGGCTACCTACTGGCAAATAATCTTCATTATAATAGCCGTGTGCTCATTTTGCTAATGTCACAGCAGTGCAAATTTCCAATCATTTTTTTCTTTTCTCAAGGCTTTCATCGTTATTTGATTAAAAAAATGTATATCATATTCATATTCTCCTCAAATGTAGACATTTCCAAATGAGAGATGATTGATCAATTCCTGGCAGCATAAATCATTCATAGGCATTAGCTCAGACAGGGCCCAGTTCATTTAGTATCTTCTTGACAATAAAGCAAATTGATCCACTAGCTCTAATAAACCTTGTACCAGTCTATCTACGTTGGTCAATAAAAATAAACTATCAGCAGTTACAATGCTAATGAGAAACCCGTTTCCTCATAAGGATTCTGGATTAGTGTTTTTTTTTTTTTTGAAAGGGAATCTATGAAGCAGTTGGAGGAGTTCAGAAAGCAAACCTATTTACACATGATGTAATCTCTGCAGTTCTCCAAACCCTGGGTGGGTCAGGAGTTTATCTAAAACCCATAGAGAGGAGCTATTGGAGCCTGAATCAAGCAATGACGTCTTCAATCTTAAAACAAATTACGATGGCTTCTTCCTGTGCTCCATCCCATGCCCTATCCCAGGCACACAGAGAATGGTCAGAGTGGGCAGCTGCAGAGGCCAGGATTCAAGGGCTGCTTTTCTTCCCATTTGAGATGGAAAAGCAAAGATCCAAGAGAGCCCTTGAGATAAGACATGGAGAAGGCTGTTCTTTCCCCAGGAGCTTGCTCCTTGCCGTGTTTCCATCCTCATCAAAGTGCTGGATGATCCCTTTGACATTTTTGTGGCTATATAAGAACCAATGACAAGTCATCCCAAAGGCTGCCATGTCACACACTTTGTTGTAAACAAGCCTGTTGATGCACTAGCCCAAAGCCATTGTACAGGAAGAAAGTCAAGAGAAAATACATACCCCTACATTCTGTCCTCTGTCCCTCTGATCTTCTGCAAAGTCTCTCCATTGAAAGGATCTAGAAGGCAAGGGAATACAATGATGCAGTCCATATCTGTCAGCGGTTTTTTTTTTTTTTTTCTTTCAACTGTTAGTGAACTCCGGACCTGAAAAACAAGGCAGGAATCATTCACTTGGCCTTGACTGAGGCCTACCATCTCTGGCCTTAGGGTCTTTCTTGCCATCTCCCACTCTGCTTATTTTTACAACTGGCAGGGATTTCTTGGAGGGAGGTGATATTAATAACTTAAAGTTTTCCTCTGAAACTAGGGAATGGTGATTTACTCAATACTTTCTCCTGTCTCGTCCCTAGAGGAAGGAAATTTTAGATTTTTTGTTCCTGGTGTGCCTTATTCCTTTTAATTGTACTTTAGATGAAGGTTTACAGAATAAACTAGCTTCCCATTAAACAATCAGTACAGGTAGTTTTGTGGTGTTGGCTGCCAACCCCATGACATGTCAACACTCTCACCTTCTTCACCTTGGGTTCCCTATTACCAGCTTTCCTATCTCCTCCTGCCTTCTAGTCCTCGTCCCTGGGCTGGCGTGCCCCTCTAGTCTCATTTTGTTTTATGGGCCTCTCTAATCTTTGGCTGATGGGGGAACCTCAGGAGTGACTTCATTAACAAGCTAAAACTGTGTCCGGGGGCCATACTCTCGGGATTCCTCCAGTCTCTGTCAGGCCAGTAAGCCTGATCTTTTTAAATTTTATTTATTTATTTTTGTGTGTGTGAGTTGGAATTTTGTTCTACATTTTTCTCCAGCTCTGTCTGGGATACTGTATTGTGATCATTGTCAGAGCATTCGGTGGTGGTATCCGGGCACCATCTAGTTGTGCTGGAATGAGGCTGGTGGAGGCTGTAGTACTTGTGGTTCATTAGTCCTTTGGACTAATATTTTCTTTGTGTCTTTGGTTTCCTTCATTCTATCTTGCTCCAGTTAGGGTGAGATGAGTGGAGTGTCTTAGATGGGCACTCACAAGCTTTTAAGATAGCTGGCGTTACTCACCAAAGTAGAATGTAGAAATTTTCTTTATAAATTATGTCATGCCAATTGAGCTAGTAGTTCCCTGGGACCATGGTTCCCACACCTCTCAGCCCAGTAATTCAGTCCCTCAGGGAGTTTGGATGTACCTATCTATGGAGCTTCCATGACCTTGCCTTGGATAAGCCATACTGGCTTCCCCAGTATTGTGTCCTGTCTTACCGTTCACCAAAGTTACCACTTATCTATTGTCTGTTTAGTCTTTTTCCCTCCCACCACTCCCCTCCCTTGTAACCATCAAAGATTCTTTCCATGTGTAAATCTTTTCATCTGTCAGTTTCTTGAGGGCAAAAAACAGCATGGGAGAGGTGGAGCCCAGATGGTGGAATAGACATGCTTCCAGTGAGCCCTCTTTAAAACAAAGACCAAAAAAAACAAGTGAAACAAGTATATTTGTGACAAGCTGGCAGCCCTGGGCATCAAAGGCAAGCTTAGACAATGAACTGAGGGGGAGGGGGAGGAAGAGACCATTCAGAAGTGGAGAGGAGTAACTGGACCTGAATCGCAGGGAGCCCTCAGGTACTATTCCTGGAGCAGCAGCGGCGGCAGACTGGTACTAGTGTCCAGCTGCAGTTTCCTCAGGGAGAAGCAGCCAGCCACGCAGCCTACTCACACCTCTGGAACCTCAGGAGAATGGCGCTTTTGGCAAAAGCTAAGTACTTGCGTATATTTTACCACACTCCCCCCCACCCCCAAGATGGCTTCAGCAGCTGAATCCCTGGGCCTGAGATAGACCCTGGTGAGCACCTAGAGCTCTCCTCCCAGCCTTGGAGAAGGAAAAAATTTGAAACTGAAAGGAAAAGATAATTTGCTAGCTCCATTAACTGGGGGAGCTCAGGACAGAAGCGGCTCCTGTCCAGGCATAAACCATCTGTGGACCTTGAGCACTTTTCCCTACTGTATGGACCTGTGTGGGCCTATTTCAGGAGAATAGGCTCTTGTTGGCGAACTCCAACCATTTCAGCTGTGCGGTGAAGAGTTGGGTGTTTCATGTTTCACATTGCTTTGCCTATTAAACAAGGTCCTCATCTACCCACAACAGGGACCTAAGGACTGCTAGCTCCACTCAAGTCACCAAGCTACCTGTGACAGGGGTCCAAAGATAACTGGTACCTCCCAGTCCTTACAACCAAAAACTTTGGGTGCCCACGGTCCCTCTGCAGATCCCAGCCACCAGCACGCTCTAGGGAACAGAGATGCATTTTTCTCACAGACATGTGGGGGTGAGTTCTCAGACCCCTGCCTTGTTCATAGAGTGACCCCCTACTGCAATCAGATACCGGTATATACGCCAATCACCCCTGCCCCTCTAAGACTGTAGAACAGAGCTTGTACCACCCACTTGATAACAGCTACCTGGAAACCTCAGCTGAATTCACACAAGAAAACTGAATGGACTCCTAGAACAATACACCTGATAACAGCTCTAGCCACCTGGGGACAGAACAGCAGAGGTCCAAAGGCAAAAATAATCAAGATAGCTCACTCAAGCAACCCATAGGGGTATACCAAAACAAAACAAAGCAAGCAGCTACGACACAGTAAGCAAGCATAAACTAGTACAATAACTTACAGATGGCTCAGATACAACAGTCAATATCAAGTCACATAAAGAAAAAGACCATGATCACCTCAACAGGCTCTCAAAACAAAGAACCCAGGGATCTTCTAGATGAAAGTGCATTCCTGGAACTACCAGAGGCAGAATACAAAAGATTAATACACAGAACCCTTTAAGACATCAGGAAGGAAATGAGGCAATATGCAGAACAAGCCAAGGAACACACAGATAAAGCAACTGAAGAAATTAGAAAGATTATTCAGGAACATAATGAAAAGTCTAATAAGCAGGAAAAATCCATAGACAGACAGCTATCAGAAATTCAGAAGATTAACAATAAAATTACAGAAGTAGACAGAAGTAGAAAGTCAGAGGAGCAGAATTGAGCAAGTAGAAGGTAGAATTTCTGAACTCGAAGAAAAATAACTTGGAACTAATATATTTGAAGAAAAATCAGATAAAAGAATTTTAAAAAATGAAGAAAACTTAAGAATCATGTGGGACTTTATAAAGTGAAATAACCTACAAGTGATTGGAGTATCAGAACAGGGAGGGGTAACAGAAAATACAAAGAAAGTTGTTGAAGATTTGTTGGCAGAAAACTTCCCTGATATTGTGAAAGATGACAAGATATCTACCCAAGATGCTCATCGAACTCCACATATAAGGTAGATCTTAAAAGAAAGTCACCAAGACATATTATAATCAAACTTGCCAAAACCAAAGATAAAGAGAAAATTATAAGGGGAGCAAGGAATAAACAAAAAATCACCTACAAGGGAAAGCCAATAAGAATAAACTCGGACTACTCAGCAGAAACCATGCAGGCAAGAAGGCAATGGGATGACATATTTCAAAAACTGAAGGAAAAAAATTGCCTGCCAAGAATCATGTATCTAGCAAAACTGTCTCTAAAATATGAAGGTGAAATTAAGACATTTCCAGATGAACACAAGTTGAGGGAATTTGTAAAAACCAAACCAAAACTACAAGAAATACTAAAGAGAATTCTTTGGTTAGAAAATCAATAATATCAGCTATCAACCCAAGACTAGAACACTGGGCAGAGCAACCAGAAGTTAACCCAGTCAGGGAAATCCAAAAAAACAAAGATTATTAAAAAAAAAAAAAAAAGCCCAAAACAGAGTAACAGCACTATTACTGTATTAAAGACGACAACATTAAAATAATAAAGATGGACTAAGAAATGTAATCATACACCTTCCATATGGAGAGAAAGATACAGCGAAACAAAGAAATAAAATTTAGTTTTAAATTTAGAAAAATACAGGTTAATAATAAGGTAACCACAAAGGAGACAAACCATCCTATTTATCAAAATAAAATACAAGGGAAAAACACAGACTCAGCAGAAACAAAATCAACAACAACAAATATGAGGAAAGGACAATATATAAAGAAAATCTACTCAGCACAGAAAATCAAGTGGGAAAAAGAAACTGTGAACAACACACAAAAAAAGACATCAAAATGATACCACTAAATTCATACCTATCCATAATTACCCTGAATGTAAATGGACTAAACGCACCAATAAAGAGACGGAGAGTGGCAGAACGGATTAAAAAACAAGATCTGTCTATATGCTGCCTACAAGAGACACACCTTAGACTTAGAGACAGAAACAAACTAAAACTCAAAGGATGGAAAAAAGTATATCAAGCAAACAACAATCAAAAAAGAGCAGGAGTGGCAATATTAATTTCTGACAAAATAGACTTTAAAGCGAAATCCATCAGAAAGGATAAGGAAGGACACTATATAATGATTAAAGGGACAATACACCAAGAAGATATAACCATATTAAATATTTACGCACCCAAAGACAGGGCTGCAAGATTCATGAAACAAACTCTATCGGCATTGGAAAGTGAGATAGACAGCTCCACAATAATAGTAGAAGACTTCAACACACCACTTTCAGTGAAGGACAGGACATCCAGAAAGAAGCTCAATAAAGACACGGAAGATCTAAATGCCATGATCAACCAACTTGACCTCGTAGACATATACAGAACACTCCATCCAACAGCAACCAACTATACTTTCTTTTCTAGCGCACATGGAACATTCTCTAGAATAGACCACATATTAGGTCATAAAGCAAGCCTTAGCAGAATCCAAAACACTGAAATATTACAAAGCATCTTCTCTGACCATAAGGCCATAAAAGTGGAAATCAATAACAGAAAAAGCGGGGAAAAGAAATCAAACACTTGGAAACTGAACAATACCCTGCTCAAAAAAGACTGGATTATAGAAGACATTAAGGATGGAATAAAGAAATTCAGAGAATCCAATGAGAATGAAAACACTTCCTATCAGAACCTTGGGGACACAGCAAAAGCAGTGCTCAGAGGCCAACTTATCAATAATGCACACATCCAAAAAAGAACAAAGGGCCAAAATCAAGGAATTATCCCTAAAACGTGAACAAACAGAGAGCAACAAAAGAAACCCAAAGGCACCAGAAGAAAACAAATAATAAAAATTAGAGCTGAACTAAATGGATTAGAAAACAGAAAAACAATTGAAAGAATTAACAAGACCAAAAGCTGGTTCTTTGAAAAAATCAACAAAATTGATAAACCACTGGCCAAACTGACAAAAGAAAAACAGGAGAAGACGCAAATAACCCGAATAAGAAATGAGAGGGGCGCTATTACAGCAGACCCAACTGTAATGAAAAGAACCATATCAGATTACTATTAAAAACTATACTCAAACATATTTGAAAACCTAGAAGAAATGGATGAATTCCTAGAAACACACTACCTTCCTAAACTAACACAAACAGAGGTAGAACAACTAAATAGACCCATAACAAGAGAACAGATTGAAAACGTAATCAAAAAACTCCCAACAAAAAAAAAAGCCCTGGTCCAGACAGCTTCACTGCAAAGTTCTACTAAACTTTCAGAGAAGAGTTAACACCACTACTACTAAAGGTATTTCAGAGCATAGAAAAGGACGAAATACTACCAAACTCATTCTATGAAGCCACCATATCCCTGATACCAAAACCAGGTAAAGACACCACAAGAAAAGAAAATTATAGACATATATCCCTGATGAATGTAGATGCAAAAATCCTCAACAAAATTCTAGCCAATGGAATTCAAAAACATATCAAAAAAATAATTCACTATGACCAAGTGGGATTCATACAAGGTATGAAGGGATGGTTCAACACTAGAAAAACAATTAATGTAATCCAACACATAAATAAAACAAAAGACAAGAATCACATGATTTTATCAATTGATGCAGAAAAGGCATTTGACAAAGTTCAACACTCATTCATGATAAACACTCTCAGCAAAATAGGAATAGAAGAAAAATTCCTCAACATAATAAAGGGCATTTATACAAAGCCAACAGCCAACATCACCCTAAATGGAGACAGCCTGAAAACATTCCCATTGAGATCGGGAACCAGATAAGGATGCCCTTTATCACCATTCTTATTCAACATTGTGCTGGAAGTCCTAGCCATAGCAATTAGGCTAGATAAAGAAATAAAAAGCATCCAGACTGGCAAGGAAGAAGTAAAAGTATCTCTACTTGCAGATGACATGATCTTATACACAGAACCCTAAGGAATCCTCCAGAAAACCACTGAAACTAATAGAAGAGTTCAGCAGAGTATCGGGATACAAAACAATCATACCAAAATCAGTTGGATTCCTCTACATCCACAAAAGGAACATCGAAGAGGAAAATCACCAAATCAATGCCATTTACAGTAGCCCCCAAGAAGATAAAATACTTAGGAATAAATCTCACCAGAGATGTAAAAGACTTACACAAAGAAAACTAAAAAACACTTCTGCAAGAAACCAAAAGAGACTTACATAAGTGGAAGAACATACCTGGCTCATGGATAGGAAGACTTAACATTACAAAAATGTCTATTCTACCAAAAGCGATCTATACATTTAATGCAATTCCGATGCAAATCCCAAGGATATTCTTTAATGAGATGGAGAAACAAATCACCAATTTCATATGGAAGGGAAAGAGGCCCTGGATAAATAAGGCATTACTGAAAAAGAAGGACAAAGTGGGAGGCCTTACTTTACCTGATTTTAGAACCTATTATACCTCCACAGTAGTCAAAACAGCCTGGTACTGGTACAACAACAGATACATAGATCAATGGAACAGAATTGAGAATCCAGACATAAATCCATCCACGTACGAGCAGTTGATATTTGACAAAGGCCCCAAAACAGTTCAACGTGGAAAAGAGAGTCTTTTTAACAAATGATGCGGGCATAACTGGATATCCATCTGCAAAAAAATGAAACAAGAGCCACACCTCACTCCATGCACAAAAACTAATTCAAAATGGATGGAAGACCTAAATATAAAATCTAAAACGATAAAGATCATGGAAGAAAAAACAGGGTCAATGTTAGGAGCCCTAATACATGGCATAAACAGTATACAAAACATTATACAGAATGTAGAAGAAAAATTAGATAACTGTGAGCTCCTAAAAATCAAACACCTATGCTCAACCAAAGACTTCACCAAAAGAGTAAAAAGACTACCTACAGAATGGGAAAAAGTTTTTAGCTATGACATATCTGATCAGCGCCTCTTCTCTAAATTCTACATGATACTGAAAAAACTCAACTGCAAAAAGACAAATAACCCAATTAAAAAATGGGCAAAAGATATGAATAGTAGATCGCTAAAGAAGACATTCAGGTAGCTAACAGACATATAAGAAAATGTTCACGATCATTAGCCATAAGAGAAATGCAGATCAAAACTACAATGAGATTTCATCTCACTCCAATAAGGCTAGCATTAAGCCAAAAAACTCAAAATAATAAATGTTGGAGAGGCTGTGGAGAGATTGGAACACTTATACACTGCTGGTGGGGATGTAAAATGGTACAACCACTTTGGAAATCAATTTGGCGCTTCCTTAAAAAAAAAAGAAAAACCACTGCTGTCGAGTCGATTCCAACTCATAGCGACCCTATAGGAGCTTCCTTAAAAAGCTAGAAATAGAACTACCACAAGATCCAGCAATCCCACTCCTTGGAATATATCCTAGAGAAATAAGAGTCTTTACACAAACAGATATGTATATGAACACCCATTTTTATTGTAGCACTGTTTACAATAGCAAAAAGCTGGAAGCAACCAAGATGTCCATCAATGGATGAATGGATAAATCAATTATGGTATATTCACACAGTGGAATACTACACATCAAGAAAGAAGAGTGAGGAATCTGTGAAACATTTCATAACATGGAGGAACCTGGAAGGCATTATACTGAGTGAAATTAGTCAGTTGCAAAAGGACAAATATTGTATAAGACCACTATTATAAGAACTTGAGAAATAATTGAAACTGAGAAGAAAACATTCTTTTGTGGTTACGAGATGGGGGAGGGAGGGAGGGTGGGAGGGAGCATTTACTCATTAGATAGTAGATAAGAACTACTTTAGATGAAGGGAAAGACATCACACAATACAGGGGAGGTCAGCACAATTGGACTAAACCAAAAGCAAAGAAGTTTCCTGAATAAACTGAATGCTTCAAAGGCCAGGGTAGCAGGGGCAGGGATCTGGGGACCATGGTTTCAGGGGACATCTAAGTCAATTGACATAATAAAATCTATTAAGAAAACATTCTGCATCCCACTTTGAAGAGTGGCATCTGGGTCTTAAATGCTAGCAAGCAGCCATCTAAGATGCATCAATTGACCTCAACCCACCCGGATCAAAGGAGAATGAAGAACACCAAGGACACAAGGCAATTACAAGCCCAAGAGACAGGAAGGGCCACATGAACCAGAGACTATATCGTCCTGAGACCAGAAGAACTAGATGTTGTCCAGCTACAACCGATGACTGCCCTGACAGGGAACACAACAGAGAACCCCTGAGGGAGCAGGAGAGCAATGGGATGCAGACCCCAAATTCTCATAAGACCAGACTTAATGGTCTGACTGAGACTAGAAGGATCCCGGTGGTCATGGCCCCCAGACCTTCTGTTGCCCCCACGACAGGAACCATTCCCGAAGCCAACTCTTCAGACATGGATTGGACTGGACAATGGGTTGGAGAGAGATTCTGGTGAGGAGTGAGCTTCTTGGATCAGGTGGATGCTTGAGACTATGTTGGCATCTTCTGCCTGGAGGGGAGATGAGAGGGTGGAGGGGGTTAGAAGCTGGCAAAATGGACATGAAAAGAGAGAGTGGAGGGAGAGAGCAGGCTGTCTCACTAGGGGGAGAGTAATTGGGAGTGTGTAGCAAGGTGTATATGGGTTTTTGAGTGAGAGGCTTACTTGATTTGTAAACTTTCACTTAAAGCACAATAAAAATTATTAAAAAAAAAAAAAAAAAAAAGCATGGGAAAGAATGGAGACCACATGGAAAAGAGTGGAGGAGCACAGAAGATATCTGGCAAGTTTTCTTTGACCTGAATGTCTCTGGCCCTATTCACAGTGAGCTCAATGGTCAGGACTGGGGTCTTTGGACTCTCACAACCTGGGTGTAAAACTCAATTCTCTCACTGGCTGTCTATATGGTCCTAGGCAAACTACTTTACCTCTCCAAAACTCAGTTTCCTCATATGAAGAATGGCAAAAATAATAATAGCTAATTTTTATTGTGTGCCTATTATATGCCAGAGACTGTCTGGAAGCTTTAGATACTTAGATATTAACTCAGTTATCCCTTACCACAACACTGGTATCATTATTTCAATTTTACAGAGAATACTAGACACAGAAAGTTTAGGAAACCTGCCCAACCAAACTCAGGGAGGTTGGCTCCAAAATCCATGTTTTTAAGCACTATGCCATGTTGCAGCTCAGTAATGTCTATCTCATGGGATTATTTTAGCGATAAATAAAACATTGTAAAACATTTGATGTTTTAGAAGTAGAAAGTTCTCCGTAGATACCCACCCATCCAGTGCCATAGATAGATATATAAATAGGGTCGCTACGAGTCTCCATAGATATTACCTATAATTAACTCTATCATTCTTTAATATTTAAAGAATAATATTTTTATACCTAGATACAGTAGACAGTAAGTACAAAAAATTATTCTTGGAAAATTAAAAATTATCTATTATTACTTTTGCCATTTTTCATATGAGGAAACTGAGGTTTGGAGAGATAAAGTAGTTGGCCTAGGACCATACAGATGGCCAGTGAGAGAATTGGGTTTTACACCCAGGTTGTCACAGTATGTACAAAAGGTACCAAAAATAAGGCTACATTACCTTAGAGGAGGAAAAGACTATCTGGGAAAAATATAATGGTGTTCCTTTGCTTAGATAGACACAACCTGAGACTACATATTTCCCTCTAGAAGCCAACTCTAGCCTGCTTTCCCTACTCCTTCTCCAGGATGGGTCAAGATCAAGGTCAAGAAAGTTATTGGCCTAAAAATGATAAGAGGGTTCAATCCAAAATATTTCTAGGCTTTTGGAAACACAGTCTCACTCTGTTGCTTCTGCCTGGAGGGGAGATGAGAGGGTGGAGGGGGTTAGAAGCTGGTGAAATGGACATGAAAAGAGAGAGTGGAGGGAGAGAGCAGGCTGTCTCATTAGGGGGAGAGTAATTAGGAGTTTCCATCTTCTTTGGATTCTTTCTCCTGCCATGTTACTAATCCAGTAAGGCAAACCCAGGTCCGTCCTATTTAAAAGAGGGCACCATCCTTCTCCTCCTCCACCTCTCTAATGTAACTAAGAGGAATGCCTACTTGAAAGGGGACATCGTCCTTATCCTCCTCCATCTCCCTAATGTAGCTAAGAGGAACGAAGGTAGCATTCAAGGAAAATGAGTTTAGAAGATGCCTACTTTAACCTTGCTCTAGTATACATCTCAGGAGAAAAGCAAAAGGAAATTCGTAGGGCTTCCAAAGATTTCAGCCCAGTTCCCCAAAACTTGGGGCCAAAATACCAAGCTGGCCATGAAGACCAAACGTTTAGCGTCTGTGCATCCTCTAGGCTTAATACCTTCTTCAGGGACTCATTGGCATGACTACTGACCAAGAATTTGGGATTTGGGATTCAGTTCATTTATCTAACATCATATCAAAATGAACTAAAGACTCCATTCTGAACCCAAATTATGTTCAAACACATAAGAGTAACACTTGAAATATTTTGAGTCAATCCACTCCAAAATGAAAAGAGTCACATCATTAATTGTGATTTATAATTTGGTCTGGAAGATCATATTTGAAAGGAATTTTTTAACTCAACAAATACTTTTTGAGTTCTTCCCTGTTTTTGACTAAGATTTTGAGTTCCTACAGCATGATTAATTTGAGGCATAAAGTTATAATTAGCATCCTCTAAAGAAGCAGTCTGAATTTTGGAAGAAAATCATAGGTATATTTCAGAGAGCATTCTTTATTTCCCCCTCCCATTTCACAGCCTGTATCTAAGCAGCACCAAGCAAAAACGCAGTTGATTTGATTTGCCGTTTTATTAGTATTTCCAGATCTTTTTTTATTATTGCTGTTTGGTTTCATGTTTTGTTTCATCCTTAAATTTCCTTTGTCAAAGATGACTTACAACTTCGCTGTGAAAATCCTGACTTTCACTGGTCTACTTTTGCAGTAACATATTTTACCCAGCTGCAAACAAAAGAAAGCTCCCTATCAAAACATGAATGATCTATTTAGTTTCTACCTTTTCTCTGTTGAGCTTCTACTCTTAAAAGAGTCTCTCCTATCTGGAGTGTATTCAAAAATAATTTTCAGCAATCAATCATAGATATCAACTACAGAAATGGCCAGATGTTCTGGAAGCCCCTGTGATGGCAGGTTTAATCTTTTCCTGTTTGAAATTGAGAAGAACTGATAGGATACTGGGGTATGGTCCTGGGTTAGTACAGCATCTGGGAATTGAATGGACTTGAGGCAATTTTAATGAGACTGGTTAATTTTTAACAGTGAATTTTTAACTCTCTATTCCCAGCTTAATCATCAGTATCATCCACCACCACCTGCACTATCAGGCAGAGGCAAAATTGATGGCAAGTTAGGAGTTTTGTTCAAATGATATTAAAATTACCAAGACTGAGAAGCCAGGAATCTGCGGCTTCTTATTACTGTTCTCCTTTTGGTAAATATTACAGTTCTAAGTAGTGAATTAAAAGTTCATGTGCTTGAGGAAGGTGAAGCCAACATAGTGCTGTAGACAGAAGCACCACGCCATCTCTCCACAGCAAAGACCAAAAAACAAAGTAAAACAGACACAAAACACCAGTCTTGGAAACCTAAGTGTCAAATGAAGAAATAAAGAACTCAGTTAAGCACTGAATGGAATTCCAGGTAAACAGAAATTAAGAGAATATGTAAAAACCAAACCAAACTTACAAGAATTATTAAAAGGAATCTTTCAATATGAGAACAAACAACATCAGATGAAAGCCTGAAACTAGGATGCAAGATCACACAAGCCAGATACCAACATGGGAAATGAACTCTCAAGGACTATTCAAAACTGAAAGTTTTACAACAGGAAACCAGAGAGGTTAATCTGTAGATGATAACAATGTCAGAACAGTAAAAGAAGGAATAAACAATGTAGGTATAGAACTTTCTAATGGAGAGGAAGGCAAGGTGATACTGAGTAACAAAAGACTAGTTCAAACCTAGGAAGATAAGGGTAAATTTCAAGGTAATCTCAAAGAAAGTTGACAAAACTACTCATCAAAATAAAGAAGAAAAACATAAATTCTCAGTAGAGACTAAATCAACAAAAACAAAAGAAATGAAAAAAAAAAACCCACAAACAAAAGGAATTCAGCACTGGCAAGTAAGAGGAACAAAAAAAGTCAGCACCACGAAAAAAAAACTACAAAATGACAGCAATAAACTCACACTTAACAATAATTACGCTGAACATAAATGGTCTAAATGCACCCATAAAGAAACAGAGAGTGACAGAATGGATTAAAAAAACAAGATTCATTGATACACTGTCTACAACAGACACACCTTAGAAACAAAGATGTAAATTTATTAAAAATCAGTGGATGGAAAAAAATATATCAAAGAGCTACCAAAAAAAACAAAAAAAAGCAGGAGTGGCAATACTAATCTTAGATAAAATAGACTTTAAGACAAAATCCACCATAAAAGACAAAGAAGGGCATTATATAATGATTAAAGGGATGACTCATTGTGAAGACATAACCATAACAAATACCTACCCACCCAATGACAGGACTCCAATATACATAAAACAATTTCTAAAAGAACTGAAAAGAAAAACTGGCAATTCCACAATAATAGCAGGAAACTTCAACACACCACACTCAGTAAAGGACAGAACATCTAGAAAGAAACTGAACAAATATACAGAAAATCTAAAAGGCACAATCAGCCAACCTGAACCCATAGACATATATATAACACTCCACCCAACAGCTGCAAAGTACACATTCTTTTCCAATGCAAATGGAATGTTCTCCAGAATAGACCACATCTTAGGCCACAAAGCAACCCTCAACAAAATCCAAAACATTGAGATAATACAAAGCATCTTCTCTGATCACACTGCCATCAAAGCAGAGATAAACAACAGGAAGAGAAAGGAAAAAAAAATCAATTATGTAGAAACCAATTAATGCCTTGCTTAAAAACTACTGGCTAATAGAAAAAATCAAAGACAGAACTTAAAAAATTCCTAGAATCAAACAAGAATAAAAACACATCATACCAAAACCTTTGGGACACAGTAAAGGCACTCCTCAGAGGTCAATGTATAGCAATAGGTGCACACAACAAAAAAGAAGAAAGAGGCAAAATCAAAGCATAAGCTACACAACTCAGACAAATAGAGAACAGCAAAAGAAGTCCACAGCCACCAAAAGAAAAGAAATAATAAAGATGAGAGCAGAAATAAATGAAACAGAGAATAGAAAAACAATAGATAGAATCATCAAAACCAAAAGTTGGTTCTCTGAAAGAAGCAACAAAATTGACAAACCACTGGCCAAACTGACAAAAGAAAAACAGGAGAGGATGCAAATAACCCAAATAAGAAATGAAATGGGGGAAATAAAACAGACCCAAATGGAATAAAAATGATCATAACAGAGTATTATGAAAATCTATACTCCAACAAATTTGAAAACCTAGAGGAAATGGACAAATTTCTAGAAACACATTACCTACCCAAACTAACACAAAATGATGTTGAAAATCTAAACAGACCCTTAACAAGAGAAAAGATTGAAAAGGTAATAATAAATAAATAAATAAATTTAAAAAAACTCCCAACCAAAAAAAGCCCTGGTCCAGATGGCTTCACCACAGAATTCTACTAAACATTCAGAGAAGAGCTTACACCAGCACTACTCAAACTATTTCAGAACACAGAAAAAGAAGAGATACTTCTGAATTCATTTTATGAAGCCAGCATAACCCTGATGCCAAAACCAGGCAAAGACCCCACGAACAAACAAAAAAAAAGTTACAGAACAATATCTCTCGCAAATACAGAAGCAAAAATTCTCAACAAAATTCTAGCAATAGAATTCAACATCTTATCAAAAAAATAATGTGCCATGACCAAATAAGATTCACACCAGGTAAGCAAGGATGGTTCAACATTAGAATATCAACATCATAATCCACCACATAAATAAAAGAATCACGTAATCATCTCAATCAATGCAGAAAAGGCATTAGACAAAGTCCAATATTAATTTCTGATAAAAATCCTCAATAAAACAGGTGTGGAGGGGAAATTCCTCTACATAATAAAGGGCATCTATACAAAACCAACACCAATATCATTCATAATGGAGAGAGGCTGAAAATATTTCCCTTGAGAACAGGAAAAAGATATGGATGCCCTTTATCACCACTTCTACTTAACATTGTGCTGGAAGTCCTAGCTAGAGCAGTAAAGCAAGAAAAAAGAAATAAAGGCATCCAAATTGGTAATGAAGAAATAAAACTGTTCCTATTTGCCGATAATATGATACTATATATAGAAAACCCAAAAGACTCCATGAAAAAACTACTGGAACTAACAGAAAGATTCAACAGAGTAGCAGGATACAAGACAAACACAAAAATCAGTTGGACTCCTATACAATAAAGAGAACAATGAAAAGGAAATCAGAAAAAAAAAAAAATTTAAAACCAAAAAAAAAACAAACCCAGTGTGGTCGAGTTGGTTCCAACTCATAGCGACCCTATAGGACAGAGTAGAACTGCCCTATAGAGTTTCCAAGGAGCACCTGGCAGGTTCCAACTGCCAACCCTTTGATTAGCAGCCGTAACACTTAACCACTGCGACACCAGGGTTTCCACCATTTAAAATAGCCCCTAAAAAAATAAAATACTTAGAAATAAACCTAACCAGGGATGTAAAAGACCTATACAAAGAAAACTACAAAACGATAGTGCGAGAAAGAGAGCTACATAAATGGAAAAATGTACCAAGCTCATGGAA
The DNA here is from genome assembly GCF_030014295.1 of Loxodonta africana. Taxonomy (NCBI): domain Eukaryota; kingdom Metazoa; phylum Chordata; class Mammalia; order Proboscidea; family Elephantidae; genus Loxodonta; species Loxodonta africana. The sequence goes on from NC_087343.1 coordinate 68,277,127, forward strand.
AAGTAGACTCAACATTGTGAAAATGAAAATTCTACCCAAAACAATCTACAAATACAATGCAATCCTGGTACAGACATCAACATTCTTTAAAGAGATGGAAAAATTAATCATTAACTTCATATGGAAAAGAAAGAGGCCCTGGATAAGCAAAGCACTGTTGAAGAAGAAAAAGTAGGAGGACTCACACTACCTGACCTTAGAAATTACTATACAGCTATGGTAGTCAAAACAGCTGGGTAATGGTACAATGACAGATACGTTGACCAACGAAATAGAATTGAGAACTCAGATGTAAATCTATCCACCTACGGTCACCTGATCTTCAACAAGGGCCAGAAGTTCATAAAATGGGGAAAAGACAGTCATTTTAACAAACAGTGCTGGCAAAACTGGATGTCCATCAGTAAAAAATATGAAACAGGACTGATAACTCACACCATACACAAAAACTAATTCAAAATGGATCAAAGACCTAAATACAAAACCAAAAACTGTAAAGATCATAGAAGAAAAAATGGGATCAACACTACAGGCCCTAATACAAGGCATTAACTGGATACAAACCATAACTAACAACACACGAACTCTAGGAGATAAACTAGATCTCCTAAAAATTAAACATTTATGCTCATCAAAAGACTTCACCAAAAGAGCAAAAAGATGACCTATAGACTGGGAAAAATTTGGAGGCTATTATAAATCTTACAAAGGTCTAATTTCTAAAATCTACAGAAAATCCAACATCTCTACAACAAAAAATCAAATAATCCAATTAAAAACGGGCAAAGGCAATGAACAGACACTTCACCAAAGAAGACATTGAAGCGGCCAAATGACACATGAGGAAATGTTCATGATCCCTAGCCATTACAGAAATGCAAATCAAAACCACAATGAGATACCATCTTACCCTGGCATTACTGGCATGAATTAAAAAAAAACAGAAAATGACAAATGTTCCGAGAGGCTGCAGGGAAATTGCAACATTTATGTACTGCTGGTGGGAATGCAAAATGGTAAAACCATTCTGGAAAACAATATGGCGCTTCCTTGGAAAGCTAGAAATAGAAATACCATATGATCCAGCAATCCCACTCCTAGGAATATATACTAGAGAAATAAGAGCTGTCACACAAATAGATATATGCATACCCATGTTCATGGCAGCATTGTTCACAATAGCAGAAAGATGGAAACAACAAACGAATGGATAAACAAACTGTGGTACATACACAAAATGGAGTACCACACAACGATAAAGAATGATGATGAATCTGGAGGACATTATGCTGAGTGAAGTAAGTCAATCACAAAAGGACAAATATTATATGAGACCACCACTACAAAAATTCATGAAAAGGTTTACACACAAAAAGAAATAATCTTTGATGGTTACAAGGGAGGGGGGTACTGGAAATGGAAAAACACTAAATAGACAATAGATAAGTGGTCATTTTGGTGAAGGGTAAGACAGTACACAATACTGGGAGAGCCAACACAACTTGAACAAGGCAAGGTCATGGAAGCTCCACAGACACAATCAAACCCCTTGAGGGACCAAATTATTGGGCTGAGGGCTATGGGGAACATTTAGCTCAACTGGCATAACATAGTTTATAAAGAAAATTCTCTACACTATATTTTGGTGAGTAGTGTCTGGGGAATTAAAAGCCTATGAGCGGCCATCTAATATACTCCACTGGTCTCACCCCATCTGGAGCAAGGGGGAATGAAGAAAACTAAAGAGACAAGGGAAAGATTAGTCCAAAGGACTAATGGGCCATAACTACCATGGCCTCCACCAGACTGAGTCCAGTACAACTAGATGGTGCTGGGCTACATTCACTGACTGCTCTGACAGGGATCACAATAGAGGGTCCCAATCAGAGCTAGAGAAAAAAGTAGAAAAAAATTCTAACTCACAAAAAAAGACCAGACCTACTGGCCTGACAGAAACTGGAGAAACCCTGACAGTATGGCCCCTGGACACCCTATTAGTTTATTAATGATGTCACTCCTGAGGTTCACCCATCAGCCAAAGATTAGAGAGGCCCATAAAACAAAACAAGACTAAAGGGGCACACCAGCCGAGGGACAAGGACTAGAAGGCAGGAGGGGCAGGAAAGGTGGTAATAGGTAAACCAAGGTCAAAAAGGGGAGAGTGTTGACGTGTCGTGGGCTTAGTAACCAATATCATAAAACAATATGTGTACTAACTGTTTAATGAGGAGCTAGCTTGTTCTGTAAACCTTCATCTAAAACACTATAAAAAAAAAAAAAAAAGAGTTCACACACTTAAGCTTTTACCCAAATGCCCTAAAAGTATGTAAGAATTAAGTCAGAAAGGCAGAATGTCATATCAAACTATTTGCATGTTGGTTATATACTAAGTAACCAAGTGATGCCCAACTTTAGATGCACTTGATAATTTTCAAAGAACATTATAAAAATACAAATAACTAGATCCCTCTCCAAACCTACCAAAGCTGGATCATCTAGGGTATTATTAGGCAGCCACTAAGCCATTAAAAAAAAAAAGCCATGGGGGGAGAAAAAAACAAAAAGGTAAAAGCAGCTCCATATATATAATTCTCACACAAAGCCAGAGTTAAGACCTACTGAAGAAGTCAAAAGTCCTAAGTATGCAAACCTCCCCAGTCCCCCGTGTCATTAGTATTATCATCCAGACATTTTCAGATCTGGAGTGTAAACGGGCACTCATACTTCAGACACTGATGCCCACCCTCACGCACACACACACCACTACCATCACCACCCCTCCACTGGAACATTTTAAGGTAGCTAAGGCCATTTTTTTTTTTTTTAAGGCCATAGCAACAATTCAATTTGCTCTTTTTCCATATTTGTGCCCCTTCCAATGAACGGTGATTCAACAGAATTCAAAAATTATCTAACAATATTCTTAGTATCACATGCAAATAAAATTTTGCTGAAGATCATTCAAAACTGGTTGCAGCATTTCACCAACAAGGAAATTCCAGAAATTCAAGCCAAATTCAGAAGAGGACATGGAACAAGGCATATCATTGCTGATGACAGATGGATATTGGCTGAAATCAGAGAACACAAGAAGGATGTTTACCTGTGTTTTATTGGCTATGCAAAGGCATTTGACTATGTGAATCATAACAAAAATTATGGATAACATTGTGAAGAATGGGAACCCAGAACACTTAATTGTGCTCATGAAGAAGCTGTACATAGACCAAAAAGCAGTCTTTCAAACAGAACAAGGGTATACTGCTTGGTTTAAAATCAGGAAAGGTGTGCATCAGGGTTGTATCCTTTCACCATGCTTATTCAATCTGCATGCTGAGTAAAAAATCCAAGAAGCTGGACTGTCTGAAGAAGAGCACAGCATAAGGATTGGTCGAAGACTCATCAACAACCCGCAATATGCAGATGATACAACCTTGCTTGCTCAAAGCAAAGAGGGCTTGAGGCATTTATTGATGAAGATCAAAGATCACAGCCTTCAGTATGGATTACACCTCAACATAAAGAAAACAAAAATCCTCACAAGTGGACCAATAAGCAGCATCATGATAAACGAAGAAAATACTGAAGTTGTCAAGGGTGTCATTTTAATTGGATCCACAATAAATACCCACGAAACCAGCAGTCAAGACATAAAAAGACTCATTGCGTTGGGCAAATCTGCTGTAAAAGACCTCTTTCAAGTGTTAAAAAAGCAAAGCTGTCACTTTAAGGACCAAAGTGTGCCTAACCCAAGCCATAGTGTTTTCAATTACCTCATATGCATGTAAAAGTTGGACAATGAATAATGAAGACCGAAGAAGAATTGAAGCCTTTGAATTATGGTGTTGGCAAAGAATATTAAATATACCATAGACTGCCAGAAGAAAGAACAATATCTGTCTTGGAAGAAGTACAGCCAGAATGCTCCTTAGAAGCAAGAATGGCAAGACTTCATCTCACCTACTTTGGACATATTATCAGGAGAGACCAGTAACTGGAGAGGGACATCATGCTTCGTAGAGTAGAGGGTCAGTGGAAAAAGAGGAAGACCCTCAATGAGATGGACTGACACAGTGGCTGCAACAATGGGCTCAAGTATAAACAATTGTGAAAATGGCGCGGGACCAGGCAGTGTTTCCTTCTGTTGTACTATGAGTCGGAACCAACTCGACAGCACCTAACAACAATAACGAAGGCCATGGCAACAGTTCAATTTACTTTTTTAAGATTCCAGTTTCCTAATTCTAGGCTTTGCTTTTACTAACTTATCCCACTTTTTTTTTTTTTTTTTACAAAATGTACTTGCTGAAAATCAAAATATTCTCTGTATTTTGGAGCTACAACTTAGAATCAGTGAATCATGATTAGAAACTTTTCCAATACTAAGCAAAGAAAAAAAATGTGCACAGAATTTTGTTGTAATGCAGACTACAACATATGCTCTGTATTATTCTGCCATATGAATTTTGTGTCTTTTGGGCTTCTCTCTCTTGACGAATTATTTGTTTGGTCCAACCTACCATTTTGGATCTAGATAGGATGATAGTGTCATTACTTTTGGTATCCTAGTCATGTTTCTTAGCACTGAGCAAAGCAAATGTTTGTAAGAACAAATAATGAAAATGGCCCACAAGGGAAAATGAAATGAAAGAACCACTGCTAACCCTCCGTTATGCGTGTGAAATGTGGAGACACCATAAGTATGTAAGGGCTGCCTTATTAAACTCAGGCAATTGAAGTTCATTTTCTTACTGTTTCTCTTTAGCCTTCTGGGTGTGCCTTTTGTGGCACTGTTAGAATTTAAAATCTGAAAGCTTTAATGGTTCACATGAATGTATGAAGCAAATAAATTACACAATTAAATGAATCATTCAGAAATTAATATCTCTCATTGGCCTACTAAATTTAATCTTCAGTTGGATGCTTACCTCATAAAATCTGCAAAATTTGATAATAAAACTATTTTAACTGTTTGTCAGCTAATTATCCATGATTTGTTTCATTTCACACTTTTGAGAATCAAACATTTTAAACCTTCGAAATCCACCCACTGGAAATTTGAATTCCCATCAAAAAAGCCTAAACATCCAAGTATCAGCCTCTGGTGATTCAAAATACTATATTGGGATTAATAAAGTACATTTCTGTATTGAATGTTTCCAGCATGAAAAAGTCTAATTTGTATGTAAAATGGTTAATATTTTAATGAATACGTTACCGTGTTTACTTTTCAAAAATTATTCTGGCAAAAATTCTGGTCAACCTACATGGTGAATTAGCCCCAATAATTTTCTGTCTAAAGCCACTCTTCTTTTGGCTCAGCCAGTGTCCACTAATGACATTTCCCAATTAGTGTAGGATGCCAGACATTTAGAAGATTCTGCTTTGTATGGTCCAGGCCAAATCACATAAATTGGTTTGAGTGAACTAAGTGAATAAGGGGCAATTTTATTGTGTTAAACAATTCTTATTTTTTATGTAGCTATGCAAAATAATCAATGGTTTCAATATTTTACATTATAACCAATGTGTATTTTGGAGGCTATGCAGATATAAAGGCACCCTGCTAGCAGAGTGGTTAAGAGCTTGGCTGCTAACCAAAAGTTTTCAAGTTCGAATCCACCAGCCACTCCTTGGAAACCCTGTAGAGCACTTCTACTCTGCCATAAGTGTTGCTATGAGTCAGAATTGACTTGATGGCAATTTTTTTTTTTTGTAGACATAAAAAGATCCTTACAGAAAACATATTTTTTAAAAAGGAATATTCCTGTTGTCTTGTTTAATTTTTTTGTTTACATCCTCACTATATTAAAAAAATAATTTGAGGCAGCTTTAAAAAACACATACAACAGAATAAAACAGAATCGGTAATCAGGGGGAAAAAAATAGAATCAAGAAAAGAGCTAAAGCCAAGAAGCTTTAGAGTAGAAAATCCATTGGTTAGAATTAGAACATGAATTAGTCTCTGAGCTTTCTAGAAGCCAAAACAGTAAGAAAGAAATTATCAGTTATATGACCCACAGTGTTCATAAGATAAAAACAAACTGATCACCCAAACACAGGTATTTCTGAAACTAAGCCCTAAGAGACATCATTCCCATGAGACCTCCTGTAGAAGACTGTGTGAAATGTAAATAACCACATTTTCAACAACACGCTTGCAGTAAATACAAAAACGAGACACTTGGAACTGTTTCTAACAATGTCTCTCAAGGCATATCAACAAAAGCACAACGCAAAAAACAACAAAACCCAGCTGAGTAAAAGTACTTGGGCAGAGTGTGTTCTAAAATGATCAGTCCAAGCAAATGTTTCACTCTTGTCTGACTTGATCCGTGAATACATTTTATAGGAACTAGAAGGATGACTGGACTATATAGCCTTCAAGCAACACTACATAACTTTTGAAAACTAATGAGTGAGAGCAAATCCATGGTTATATTTTCTGACAAGTAAAACAGAAGTAAAGTTGAGGGTCAGCAAAAATGAGGAAAGTCCTTAATAAGATGTATGGACACAATAGCCACAACATGGACTCAAACATACGAGTGATCGCGAAGATGGAGTGTGACCAGGCAACACTTTGCTTTGTTATATATAAGGTTGTCAAGAGTCAGAACTAACTCGATGGCAACTCACAACAACTATGATACCAAAAATAGAAATAAAAGATTTAAAATTTCTCAATGGATCTTTATCTAGCTCTCATTTTGAAGTTCATACTGCTCTAAAACTTCCCTGGAGATAGCAGATACTCTTGTCAAGGATTACTAAAGTCTTCAGATACGCCCCTTCCTCCCCAACCCACCCACCTCAGGTGTATGAAATGGCATGGTTCTAATTTGCAACCTCTTCCTTTCCCATCCTTCACATTAGAAGGAAAGATAAAGCTACTTGAAACAATAACAAAAAAATAAAGCAATAGCACCCTGTTCACTCCACTTTTTATTGGAAATGAATTCAGAAATTAAGAAAGAGAAAAGAAACACCACAGAGTGCCAACCTGCATGGTTCCTACCTCTCTGAGCTACTTAATGCCAAACCAGTCATGTGTCATATTTCACAAAGCTCTGCGGCCGGGTAGTAAGGGTGCAGGTTGCTTTGAAAATCACTAGAAAGCAATTTTCAATGGGCTGCCCAATATTTGTCCTGCCTGCAGATACACAGACACAGATGCTAGTCTTCACACCTATAATGGGTAAATACTATTTGTTGCCTCTCCCATCAGCCACAAATCTAGATCCTAATTTGACCTAGCTCAAACAATTAGGCCTAAACTCACTGATCAAATGCAAAATAGTCAATGATTTTAATATTTTGCATTATAGCCCTAGTGTGCCAGAGATAGGGTGACCATTTGGCTGAGTTGGTTTTTGTAAACTGCACTATTTCACTAAAGCTTTCCTCTATTCTGACTCGGGACAACTGGGTTCAACAACTTAAGACTTACTCTTTGAAATAAGCCCCAGACTGATAGTAAAAAGATTGCATAAAACTACCACCACTGCTCAGAAAGCAACCTGAAAAGAGCTGGAAGTATATAGTAGTTCCAAAAGTTAATATCCCCAACTCATCAGCCCATTATTTTGAGAAAATCTTAGTGATTTAGCAGTCAGAGATGGAAGGAAGCAGGAGACACCATCGGCTGGAATTTTGAAGAAAAACTAATACAGGGACTATTTTCAGAGTTAAAGCAAATGTTAAGAGAACCAACAAAGGATGCTGATGCACCCTGAGACTACATCACCAGGAAGCTTTTCCCACCCCCAGGCAGGAAGAGGCAAGAAAAGAAAACAGTGTAGCCAAAAGCAAGCCAGAACTGACAGGAGTTGTAATCTCTGAAAGAAAAAGCCACTGCAGAAACCACTACACAGATACGGGGGAATCTAGCAATACCAGGACCTCTCTCTCCTATGGCTCTCCCTTCTGCAGTGGCTGATTCCCATTGGCTGCACCCAGATACAAGGGAAGGCAAGAGAGCCTACTGATGCAGCCTTTAGGGATCAGTCCAGTGCAGAGAAGAAAGGTAAAGTAGACAGAGGTTGGAGAATAACCAGCCTACTAACCTTGCAATACAATGGCATTTCTGATACTTCCATGTAGTCCTAAAGGTCATCTTGGAAGTCATGTGGATACAGTTGATGTTGGGTGGCAGCACCCACATAACTGGGACTGTATAGAGATGGGTCTATCCAGGAGGTAAACTAATAATTATTCTTGGCTTCTTTCTTTCTCAGGGAAAACAAAAACACTTTTACACTGTCAAACGAACAGAATCTTTACTTGTGGTTCTTGAACTAATTTCATAAAATGTGCTTGTTCTGTCTTATTTCCAAAGAAAAATTTTCATTATATGTAGCCAGTGGAGGTGTGAGAATATACAGCAATGTGTCCCCCAACTCTGTGTTTATGGATAAGAAAGGGAGAAGAGCATATTTAATCCATCTGTACCCTCTGTGCTTCTCATTATAGAACTCGAATTTCAAGTCTTTTATAATCAACAACTCACAGACAACCTCATTTCTTTCATTTAGAGAGGAGGGGAAAAACCAGAAGAAAGAGAAGCTTGATGGAAGGGTGCTGGCAAAAACTCTTCACCTACATGCATTCATTTTTCACATCCAAAATGCAATTTGCACATATTCAACAAGGAAACATGTTTCAAAAAGTAATTTAAACTTAAGCAAAACATCTGGTCTGAAACAAAAGCTAGGCTTCTAGCATTTTTTTTTTAAAGTTAAATGTAAATCATGGAAGAATACGTCTTAAAATACCCCTGCAGCACACATTGTTAGTAAAAATCACACCCTGCAATGGGTATGGTGACACAGCATAGTACATATTCACCCAACGCTGCTCCACCCAGACAGCAGGGAAACTAAAGTCAACAACAATAAATTAAAGGTATTGAAGCTGCAGAATTATTCCGGAAACGTTGACATTGCCAGTCTGAAAGCTGGACTGGAAGCTGGAGAGTTCCTTTTCCAGCAGAAGGCTTATTAAATGAAACTACCTTATAAATCTGTATAAGAACTTCCTCACCCTGGAAGGACCTGGTGGATGGGGCTGCAGAAAACAAAGTGTATGGTACGCAGCACTCTGGGACATAAAAGGTGCATGTTATATCACAATTCTTTATTTTCTTCAAATTAATTAGAAGTATCTCAAACCCCTACCCACTAAATTTGGCAGGAAGAATGATATCAGTCAGTTTGGGCTCTCTGCCCCATCTCTTTGACTGCCAAAAAAAAAAAACCACTGGCCTTCCAGCCTTCCCATTCTTGAGCAGGGAAGAGTCTCAGCCTGTAGATGCCACCTCTGCCATTTGTTTTTTGGGGCTACACAATGTCACTGTGAAACAGTAGCCTCTCACCATCTGTCCAAGCTGCTGTGCCATCTGTGGCTCAAGCCACCAAAGTTCTATTTGTTGATGGGCAACTCCGCCGGCAGCTTCACTTCCTTTCAGGCCAAGCCTGGCCATGGTGAGGCCTTTCCTGTTCCTAACGACACAGCTCTGTCCTCATAGGCATCCCTTCAGACTCTTGGCCTTCAAAGTTGCAGAATCCAAGTCAGCTCAGGCCTGTATCTTCCAGAAAACCTGCACCCTTTCCTCTTCTCCGTCTCGATGAATAAACCCACAGGTCAGACATCTTTTCTCCTTTCAACACTATAAACCTTTATTGGTTGATTCTTCTCTCTTTTGGGGAGAATTAGACCTACCTGCTTTAATAGCATTTTTTTAAAAACACAAACCTCACAAGCCATTTTTAATGGTTTTTTTTTTTTTTAGAAGGGTCCACACCAGTTGCCAGTATCACTGAAGTGGAAGGCCTGAAATCAGTAGGTAAGGAAAGCTCAGGCATTAGAAATTCAAAGGCTTACATACCTTCCTTGGGGAGTAAATACCCATGATATTTTTCCTTCCTGATAAGATTGCTGCAAAAGAAATAAGGCACATAATAATTTCTCAGCAGGTCACACTGCTACACTAGATTGATAATAAATCTCTCTATTTGACCTTCCATTCATCTATTCCAAATATATTTATGAAGCTCTGTTTCAGGCAGTATGATAGGCACAAAGGATAGAATGGTGAGGAAAAGAAAGTACTGTCCCTGCCCTTATGGCAATTACAGCCTAATCATCATTAATAATCAAAAACAGACTCAAGGCTTATCCCTGGGGAAATAGAAAAAGTAACACACCAACTCTGTATTTGAAGACTATTTATTTAAACAGAACTAAGAGAGGATATGTACATAAAAAGATCTAACATCTTGTCCTACGCTAAAAATTAACAGTGCAAATGATAGATTCTATGCACAATCTTAAGAGTGACTGAGTGATGACCATGGTTGGGGAAATCTGAAAAATTTCCATAAAGGACCTAGGTGTGTGAGCCAGGACCCAAGAAAGGTGAAGGACCTTGACAAATGGAAAAGAGAGGAAAGGAAGCTCCCAATATCTTCCTCAAATTACATTAAAAAGCCAGAAAATGAGGTCTCTGGGTGGCACAAATGATTTGTGCTTGACCTCTAACCTAAAGATTGGTGGTTCAAACCCACCCAGAGATGCCATGAAAGAAAGGCCTGGCAAACTGCTTCCATAAAAATTACAGCCAAGAAAACCCTGTGGAGCAGTTCTACTCCATAACACACAGGGTTGCAGTAAATTGAATGAACTCTATGGCAATGGATATAGCCTGGCCAAGCTGATGCATAGAAAACTAACCATCACAGCCTGGTTAAAAAGTGGGGAAATGCTGGAAAATTCAAGGGATTTGAAGAACTTTTAAGAGGAGCAAAAACACTTATTTTAGTTTTGTTTTTAAATGAATGCGTTGAATACAAAGGATCTCAATTTTTACCTATCATTTCACTCTTTATGAAGTGTCTCTCAGCTGTTTTCATCTAAGACATATCTGATAAATTCATAACCAATAACACTATCCCTCGATCTTCTTTTATCATGAAAAATGGTGTTTCTCTCTTCTGCTTCCTCCTTTGGCCTCCTTTGCGATGATGAAGAATGAGGTAGAGAAACTCTCCTTTCTGAAACAGACGCCTCATGTAATTCCAATGGAAGAGTAAATTGGCGAGATCTTTCTGAAAGGTAATTTGGAGATAAGCATAGAATGTCTAAAAATGAGCAAGCCATCTGGCCTGATAAATCTACTTTGAGCGATTTATCTAGAGAAATGATCAGAAAAATTTCATAAAGGTTTTGGTGAAAGATTTTCATTATAATAACATTTATAACCTTGAAATTAAGACACCTTAAATATCCAAAGTCATAAAAATGGCTAATAAATTATGGCATAGACATTAAAAGAATGCTTTTGAAAATATTTAAGGATATAAGAAAATTCTTACACTATATTAGATGGAAAAAAAATACAAACTATGAACAATATGATCTCATAGATCAAAAACATTACATGTGTATAATAAATACATAGAAACAAAAGATGTCAAAAATACTAAGACCTGTTATCTCTTTGTGATAGAATTATGAGGTGCATGTATTCCTCTCCTAACCTTTTCTGTATTATTTCAAATTTTTTGCAATTAATATCTATTACCAGTTCTAAGGGGGAAAAAAATCTCATATTTTTTTTATTGTGGTAACAATATAAAAACAAAACATTTGCCATTTCAACTTTTTACATGCACAGGGACATTAAGTACATTCACCATGTTTTGCAACCATCACCATTATCATTCTAAACTCTCATATGTTTTTGAAGCCGGCCAACAAGCAATATCGGACCCTGAATCCAGTTGGTGGTCAATTTTGGTCTTACAAATATTGCCTCCTCCAATATCTCTCCTGCTTCATTATTCATTCATATTCATTCACCTGAACATTGTGCATTGAGCCTGCCTAAAATGAGAAGAAACACCAGATTCAACAAGCAACATTATTTTTTTCTTTCATGGGTACTAAACCTTAGTCAGCCAGGAACCACCCATGCATCAGGCAGGGAATCCCAAGTAGACTTTGTACACTTGTTTTTAAATTCTAGATTCTCTCTACACTACTGAACAGTGTTCTTGCTTCCCGTACCCAGGCCCCACATTCACCACTCATTCGAAGTCAGTTGAAGAGTAGATTATCCTGCTACTGTGCTATTCCAAGGCAAGTTCTTTAACCTGTCTCTGATATATGAGTGAACCACGTAGGGGCACAAACTATAGGGCTGGAACAAATAGACAGAGGCTACCAAGATGGTAAATTTTAATTCAATCATGTTGATAAACCCAAAAATATAAATGGTCTAAACACAACAATCAAGAGTGAAATTTTCATATTGGATGAAAAAAAACTGTGTTCTTAAATTTAAAGACATAGATAAGTTAAAAGCAAAAAAAAAAAAAAAAAAACTGGAAAATGGTACACCTTTTTACCACTAGGCAAAAGAAAGCTGCAGTGCTAGTTTTGTTGTTAGGTGCTGTCGAGTTCATTCCAACTCATAGCAACCTTATGTACAACAGAACAAAATGCTGTCCAGTCCCCTGCCATCCTCGCAATCATTGCTATGTTTACAGTAGTTATATTAATAACAAATACAATATTCCTTCAGAACAAGGAATATGTACAGGGGTAAAGACAGAAATCAAATAAATATAAAGGGTTGATTCTCTAAGTAGACGTAACATTCCTAACTGTACAGACTCATAACAATAGGGATTCAAGATATATAAAGCAAAAAGTGACAGAACTGACAAATCTACAATTAAAGCTGCAGAGTTTAAGACTACTCTTTCAGCAATTGACAGAAAAGGTAGATAGAAAACTGGTAAGGATTAGAAGGCTCAAGGAGCACTATCAACCAACTTGAGATAATAACATATATAGAATACTTCACTTTAAATCAGTAAAATACACATCCTTTTCAAGTGCGCATGGAACATTCACCAATGCAGATGAGATTACAGGCAACGAATTAAAAGTCAACAAATTTAAAAGAATAGATATAATACAAAGAATGTTCTCAGGGCATAATGGAATTAAACTGGAAATAAACAACAAAAAGATACTTGGAAAATTCCCAAATAGTTGGAAATTGAAGCAAAGACTTCCAAATACCCATGGGTAGACCAGAAATTTTCAAAGAATATTTTAAAATATTTTGAACTAAATACAAAATTAAAACAAAACATGTCAGAATTTGTGAGATGAAGTGACAGCAGTGCTTAGGGGGAAATCTGTGACATTAAATGCTTATATTAGTAAAGAACGGTATAAAATCAGTAATCTAAGCTTCTTCCTTAAGGAACTAGCAAAATAAGAGCAAATTAAATGCAAAGAAAGCCAAAACAATGAAATAATAATGGCAGAAATTTATAAAGGCTGCAAATAAAAATTTATAGAGAAAATCAAACCAAAAGCTGGTTTTTTGGAAAGATCGATTTCGAGATCAGTAAACTGGTATACTTCTAGCCAGACTGAAAAAGGAAAAGAAGGAAGAAACAAATTACCAATATTACGAATGTCCAATATTAGGACATCATTGTGGACCACACAGACATTAAAAATTCAGGAATTAAGGAATTATTAAGGAAAAACTAAGGAATGTTATGAACAACACTTTCTAGAAAAGGACATCATATTTGGTAAAGCAGAAGATCAGCAAAAATGAGGGAAATCCTCAATAAGATGGATTGACACAATAGCCACAACAATGGGCTCAAACATATCGAAGATCATGAAGATGGCACAGGACTGGGAAACATTTCGTGCTGTTATACATAAATTCAATGAGTTGGAGATGACTTAACAGCAACAAACAACAACAACAACAACACGAACAGCACTATACTCATAAAGTCAACAACTTAGATGAAATGAACCAACTTGTTGAAAGACGCAAACTGCCAAAACTCAATAAAAGTGAAATCAATAACCTGAATAGTCCCATATCTACTAAAGAAATTTAATTCATGGTTAAAAAAGAAAAACCATGTCCAAATGATTTCACTTATGAATTCTTCCGAACACTTAAAAATATGAATTAAAGAACAGAGCCATTTACAATAGAAAAATATTAAAATACCTAGGTATAAATCTAACAAATATGACCAGATTCTGCATGCAGAACATGCAAAAGACTGATGGAAGAAATCAAAGACCTAAATAAGTGGAGAAAGAACCCTTTCCCATAAATTGAAAGGATCTTTTTTTTTTTAAAAGTATCAATTGTTCCTCAATTTGGTCTATAGATTCAATGCAACTCAAATCAAAATGTTACCAATCTTTGTTATAGATATCAAGCAAGCTGATTCTAAAATTTATGTCAAAAGGCAAAGAAACTATAATAGGCAAAACAATTTTGGAGAAAGAAGTACAAGGATGGAGGACACACTACAAATTTCACAACTTACTAATCGAGACAGTGTGTGGTAATGGCAAAAGTTTAGACACATAGATCAATAGAAAAGACTAGAGGTCCAGAAACAATTCCACACAAATATAAGTCAACTAATGTTCGTCAAAAATGCAAAGGCATTTCGGGGGGGGCGGAGCCAAGATGGCGGACTAGGCAGACGCTACCTCGGATCCCTCTTACAACAAAGACACAGAAAAACAAGTGAATCGATCTCATACATAACAATCTACGAACCCTGAACAACAAACACAGATTTAGAGACGGAGAATGAACTAATACGGGGAAGCTGCGATTGTTTTCAGAGCCTGGAGCCAGCGTACCAGTCAGATTTTCTGGAAAAACTAGTTTCCCAGTGATGGCTCGGAGACAACAATCCATATCAAACCACTTAAAGAAGCAGACCATGACAGCTTCTCCAACCCCCCAAACAAACGAATCAAAATCTTTCCCAAATGAAGATACAATCCTGGAATTATCAGATACAGAATATAAAAAACTAATTTACAGAATGCTTCAAGACATCACAAATGAAATAAGGCAAACTGCAGAAAAAGCCAAGGAACACACTGATAAAACTGTTGAAGAACTCAAAAAGATTATTCAAGAACATAGTGGAAAAATTAATAAGTTGCAAGAATCCATAGAGAGAGAGCATGTAGAAATCCAAAAGATTAACAATAAAATTACAGAATTAGACAACGCAATAGGAAGTCAGAGGAGCAGACTCGAGCAATTAGAATGCAGACTGGGACATCTGGAGGACCAGGGAATCAACACCAACATAGCTGAAAAAAAATCAGAGAAAAGAATTAAAAAAAATGAAGAAACCCTAAGAATCATGTGCGACTCTATCAAGAAGGATAACCTGCGGGTGATTGGAGTCCCAGAACAGGGAGGGGGGATAGAAAACACAGAGAAAATAGTCGAAGAACTCCTGACAGAAAACTTCCCTGACATCAGGAAAGACGAAAGGATATCTATCCAAGATGCTCATCGAACCCCATTTAAGATTGATCCAAAAAGAAAAACACCAAGACATATTATCATCAACTCACCAAAACCAAAGATAAATGGAAAATTTTTAAAGCAGCCAGGGAGAAAAGAAAGGTCTCCTTCAAGGGAGAATCAATAAGAATAAGTTCAGACTACTCAGCAGAAACCATGCAGGCAAGAAGGGAATGTGACGACATATACAGAACACTGAAGGAGAAAAACTGCCAGCCAAGGATCATATATCCAGCAAAACTCTCTCTGAAATATGAAGGCGAAATTAAGATATTTACAGATAAACACAAGTTTAGAGAATTTGCAAAAACCAAACCAAAGCTACAAGAAATACTAAAGGATATTGTTTGGTCAGAGAACCAATAATATCAGATATCAGCACAACACAAGGTCACAAAACAGAACGTCCTGATATCAACTCAAACAGGGAAATCACAAAAACAAACAAATTAAGATTAATTAAAAAAAAAATACACATAACAGGGAATCATGGAAGTCAATAGGTAAAAGATTACAATAATCAAAAAGAGGGACTAAATACAGGAGGCATTGAACTGCCATATGGAGAGTGATGCAAGGCGATATAGAACAATACAAGTTAGGTTTTTACTTAGAAAAATAGGGGTAAATAATAAGGTAACCACAAAAAGGTATAACAACTCTATAACTCAAGATAAAAACCAAGAAAAACGTAACGACTCAACTAACATAAAGTCAAACACTATGAAAATGAGGAGCTCACAATTTACTAAGAAAAACGCCTCAGCACAAAAAGTATGCGGAAAAATGAAATTGTCAACAACACACATAAAAAGGCATCAAAATGACAGCACTAAAAACTTACTTGTCTATAATTACCCTGAATGTAAATGGACTAAATGCACCAATAAAGAGACAGAGAGTCACAGACTGGATAAAGAAACACGATCCATCTATATGCTGCCTACAAGAGACACACCTTAGACTTAGAGACACAAACAAACTAAAACTCAAAGGATGGAAAAAAATATATCAAGCAAACAATAAGCAAAAAAGAAGAGGAGTAGCAATATTAATTTCTGACAAAATAGACTTTAGACTTAAATCCACCACAAAAGATAAAGAAGGACACTATATAATGATAAAAGGGACAACTGATCAGGAAGACATAACCATATTAAATATTTATGCACCCAATGACAGGGCTGCAAGATACATAAAACAAACTTTAACAGTATTGAAAAGTGAGATAGACACCTCCACAATTATAGTAGGAGACTTCAACACACCACAGGACGTCCAGTAAGAAGCTCGATAGAGACACGGAAGACCTAATTACAACAATCAACCAACTTGACCTCATTGACTTATACAGAACTCTCCACCCAACTGCTGCAAAGTATACTTTTTTTTCTAGTGCACATGGAACATTCTCTAGAATAGACCACATATTAGGTCATAAAACAAACCTTTGCAGAGTCCAAAACATCGAAATATTACAAAGCATCTTCTCAGACCACAAGGCAATAAAACTAGAGATCAATAACAGAAAAACTAGGGAAAAGAAATCAAATACTTGGAAAATGAACAATACCCTCCTGAAAAAAGACTGGGTTATAGAAGACATCAAGGAGGGAATAAGGAAATTCATAGAAAGCAACGAGAATGAAAATACTTCCTATCAAAACCTCTGGGACACAGCAAAAGCAGTGCTCAGAGGCCAATTTATATCGATAAATGCACACATACAAAAAGAAGAAAGAGCCAAAATCAGAGAACTGTCCCTACAACTTGAACAAATAGAAACTGAGCAACAAAAGAATCCATCAGGCACCAGAAGAAAACAAATAATAAAATTTAGAGCTGAACTAAATGAATTAGAGAACAGAAAAACAATTGAAAGAATTAACAAAGCCAAAAGCTGATTCTTTGAAAAAATTAACAAAATTGATAAACCATTGGCTAGACTGACTAAAGAAATACTGGAAAGGAAACAAATAACCCGAATAAGAAACGAGAAGGACCACATCACAACAGAACCAAATGAAATTAAAAGAATCATTTCAGATTATTATGAAAAATTGTACTCTAACAAATTTGAAAACCTAGAAGAAATGGATGAATTCTTGGAAAAACACTACCTACCTAAACTAACACATTCAGAAGTAGAACAACTAAATAGACCCATAATAAAAAAAGAGATTGAAACGGTAATCAAAAAACTCCCAACAAAAAAAAGCCCTGGCCCGGACGGCTTCACTGCAGAGTTCTACCAAACTTTCAGAGAAGACTTAACATCACTACTACTGAAGGTATTTCAAAGCATAGAAAATGACGGAATACTACCTAACTCATTCTATGAAGCGACCATCTCCCTGATACCAAAACCAGGTAAAGACACTACAAAAAAAGAAAATTATAGACCTATATCCCTCATGAACATAGATGCAAAAATCCTCAACAAAATTCTAGCCAATAGAATCCAACAACACATCAAAAAAATAATTCACCATGATCACGTGGGATTTATACCAGGTATGCAAGGCTGCTTTAATATCAGAAAAACCATTAATGTAATCCATCACATAAACAAAACAAAAGACAAAAACCACATGATGTTATCAATTGATACAGAAAAGGCATTTGACAAAGTCCAACACCCATTTATGATAAAAAAACTCTTACCAAAATAGGAATTGAAGGAAAATTCCTCAACATAATAAAGGCATCTATGCAAAGCCAACAGCCAATATCACTCTAAATGGAGAGAACCTGAAAGCATTTCCCTTGAGAACGGGAACCAGACAAGGATGCCCTTTATCACCGCTCTTATTCAACATTGTGCTGGAAGTCCTAGCCAGGGCAATTAGGCTAGACAAAGAAATAAAAGGTATCTGGATTGGCAAGGAGGAAGTAAAGTTATCACTATTTGCAGATGACATGATTATATACACAGAAAACCCTAAGGAATCCTCCAGAAAACTACCGAAACTAATAGAAGAATTTGGCAGAGTCTCAGGTTATAAAATAAACATACAAAAATCACTTGGATTCCTCTACATCAACAAAAAGAACACCGAAGAGGAAATCACCAAATCAATACCATTCACAGTAGCCCCCAAGAAGATAAGATACTTAGGAATAAATCTTACCAAGGATGTAAAAGACCTATACAAAGAAAACTACAAAGCTCTACTACAAGAAATTCAAAAGGACATACTTAAGTGGAAAAACATACCTTGCTCATGGATAGGAAGACTTAACATAGTAAAAATGTCTATTCTACCAAAAGCCACCTATACATTTAACGCACTTCCGATCCAAATTCCAATGTCATATTTTAAGGGGATAGAGAAACAAATCACCAATTTCATATGGAAGGGAAAGAAGCCTCGGATAAGCAAAGCACTACTGAAAAAGAAGAAGAAAGTGGGAGGCCTCACTTTACCTGATTTCAGAACCTATTATACAGCCACAGTAGTCAAAACAGCCTGGTATTGGTACAACAACAGGCACATAGACCAATGGAACAGAATTGAGAACCCAGACATAGATCCATCCACGTATGAGCAGCTGATATTTGACAAAGGACCAGTGTCAATTAGTTGGGGAAAAGATAGTCTTTTTAACAAATGGTGCTGGCATAACTGGATATCCATTTGCAAAAAAATGAAACAGGACCCAAACCTCACACCAAGCACAAAAACTAACTCCAAGTGGATCAAAGACCTAAACATAAAGACTAAAACGATAAAGATCATGGAAGAAAAAATTGGGACAACCCTAGGAGCCCTAATACAAGGCATAAACAGAATACAAAACATTACCAAAAATGATGAAGAGAAACCAGATAACTGGGAGCTCCTAAAAATCAAACACCTATGCTCATCCAAAGACTTCTCCAAAAGAGTAAAAAGACCACCTACAGACTGGGAAAGAATTTTCAGCTATGACATCTCCGACTAGCGCCTGATCTCTAAAATCTACATGATTCTGTCAAAACTCAACCACAGAAAGACAAACAACCCAATCAAGAAGTGGGCAAAGGATATGAACACACATTTCTCTAAAGAAGATATTCAGGCAGCCAACAGATACATGAGAAAATGCTCTCGATCACTAGCCATTAGAGAAATGCAAATTAAAACTACGATGAGATTCCATCTCACACCAGCAATAATCCAAAAAACACAAAATAATAAATGTTGGAGAGGCTGCGGAGAGATTGGAACTCTTATACACTGCTGGTGGGAATGTAAAATGGTACAACCACTTTGGAAATCGATCTGGCATTTCCTTAAAAAGCTGGAAATAGAACTACCATACGATCCAGAAATCCCACTCCTCGGAATATACCCTAGAGATACAAGAGCCTTCACACAAACAGATATATGCACACCCATGTTTATTGCAGCTCTGTTTACAATAGCAAAAAGTTGGAAGCAACCAAGGTGTCCATCAACGGATGAATGGGTAAATAAATTGTGGTATATTCACACAATGGAATACTATGCATCGATAAAGAACAGTGACGAATCTCTGAAACATTTCATAACATGGAGGAACCTGGAAGGCATTATGCTGAGCGAAATGAGTCAGAGGCAAAAGGACAAATATTGTATAAGACCACTATTATAAGATCTTGAGAAATAGTAAACCTGAGAAGAACACATACTTTTGTGGTTACGAGGGGGGGAGGGAGGGAGGGAGGGAGAGGGTTTTTTATTGATTAATCAGTAGATAAGAACTGCTTTAGGTGAAGAGAAAGACAGCACTCAATACATGGAAGGTCAGCTCAACTGGACTGGACCAAAAGCAAAGAAGTTTCCAGGATAAAATGAATGCTTCAAAGGTCAGCGGAGCAAGGGCGGGGGTCTGGGGAACATGGTTTGCGGGGACTTCTAAGTCAATTGGCAAAATAATTCTATTACGAAATCATTCTGCATCCCACTTTGAAATGTGGCGTCTGGGGTCTTAAATGCTAACAAGCGGCCATCTAAGATGCATCAATTGGTCTCAACCCACCTGGAGCAAAGGAAAATGAAGAACACCAAGGCCACACGACAACTAAGAGCCCAAGAGACAGAAAGGGCCACGTGAACCAGAGACCTACATCATCCTGAGACCAGAAGAACTAGTTGGTGCCCGGCCACAATAGATGACTGCCCTGACAGGGAGCACAGCAGAGGACCCCTGAGGGAGCAGGAGATCAGTGGGATACAGACCCGAAATTCTCATAAAAAGACCAAACTTAATGGTCTGACTGAGACTAGAGGAATCCCAGCGGCCATGGTCCCCAGACCTTCTGTTGGCACAGGACAGGAACCATCCCCGAAGACAACTCATCAGACATGAAAGGGACTGGTCAGCGGGTGGGAGAGAGAGGCTGATGAAGAGTGAGCTAATTATATCAGGTGGACACTTGAGATTGTGTTGGCAACTCTTGTCTGGAGTGGGGATGGGAGGATAGAGAGAGAGGGAAGCCGGCAAAATTGTCACGAAAGGAGAGACTGAAAGGGCTGACTCAAGAGGGGGAGAGCAAGTGGGAGTAGGGAGTGAGATGTATGTAAACTTATATGTGACAGACTGATTGGATTTGTAAACGTTCACTTGAAGCTTAATAAAAGTTAATTAAAAAAAATGCAAAGGCATTTCAATAGAGAAAGGATAGTCTTTTCAAGAAATGGTGCTCAAAAATTTGGATGCATAGATGCAAAAGCATAAACCTCACCACAGTACCTTATCCTTTTTATTAAAAAACTGATCATAGATTTAAATGTTAAAGGCAAAACTATGAAAATCCTAGAAAAAATATAGAAGAAAATCTTTTTGCCTTGCTTTGGCAAAGATTTTGTACATTCAACACACACTCAGATGCACACAAACACACACACACAAAGATAAGTTCTAACATAACAAAATTATTAAACTTTTACTTTGTAAAAAACACTGGTAAAGGAAGGAAAACATATTCCATAAACTGGGAGAAAATATTTGCAAATCATATTTCTAACAAAGGACTTCTATCTACAATACATACGGAACTCTCAAAACTCAATAATAAGAGGGGGCCAAGACGGCTGACTAGGCAGACGCTACCTCAGATCCCTTTTGCAACAAAGACTCGGAAAAACAAGTGAATCGATCACATACATGACAATCCAGGAACCCTGACCATCAAACACAGATCTAAAGAGTTGACCTGAGTGACACGTGAGTGAAAAGCTGCGCCCTGAACCAGCGACTGCATCTGGAACCCACGACCCACCCCGCAGCCTTGAGCCCCCATGGTTCCCTGGTGCCAAGTGGTGGGGCTGGTTGCGGCTTGCTGAGGAGGGGCAGGCATGGGACACAGCCCTAACCCCTAGCCCCCGGGGGTAACCTACGTAGAGACTCAGCCAGCACAAGCAGGCTGCACACTGACGGGGCTAACAACAGAAAGAACAACCACGGGGAAGCAGCGGCTGTTTTCGGAGCCTGGAGCCAGCGTCCCAGTCAGAAAATCTTGGCGCCGGGCTTTGGACTGGGTGCAGGGAGCTGAGCACGCATCCTGAGACCACACAAACACGGGGCTCGGCCCTAGTCCCCTGAAGTAACCTTGGAGGAAGCCCAGCCAGTGCACGCAGGCAGCACAGTGACACGGCTGACAGGAGGAGAAGTCACCGGGAGGCAGCGACTGGTTTTGGAGCCAGGAGTGCAGCGTCCCAGCTGGGCAACCTTGGCGCTGGGCTTTGGACTGGGAGCGGAGGAACTTACCACGGCTTCTGAGACAGCACAAGCACAGGACACGGGCCTGACCCTCGGAGGCAATCTCTACCCAGCCAGCCAGCACACACAGTTGACACGCCCCTCAAGAATCTCAGATAAAACAGTCATCCCAAGCAAGATAAGTAACTTTGTCTATATTCCTGGGTGCTACTCTCTCCTAACTGTCTGATCCCTCCCCTCCCCTTCCCAGGCGGCTTCATTAACATTGGAATTTCCTGGGCCAGAGAGTGAAGTGCTCTGCAGTTTTTTTCTTTCTTTCTTTCTTTCTTTGTTTTGTCTTTTCCTAACACATTCTCCTGGCCTGAGAGAAGCAGCTACAAAAAACCCAGGGTCAAGAATCCTTCCCTGACTTCCTGAAATTGGACTAAAAATACGGAAACAGCTCCAGCCAAGCATTTGTGATCCACAGTCTTGGGCTTTCATCCCTACAGGGAACAAGGTGGCTATTATAATGCAAAGGCAATTCTGATAGGGATCTGACTGTAATTGTTTTAGCAGATTACTGGAAAGACAAGTTTCCCAGGTCTGATACCTCTACCTATTAAACAGAGCCCTCACTGACCCACAACAGGGAACTGAGGGCTGAAGCTCCACCCAAACCACCTAACCTCCTGCCATAGGGGTCTAAGGATAGTGACATCTACCAGTCTGTAGAGGTACATGCATTGGGTGCCTAAGGTACAGCTGCAGAGGCCACCCACCAAAGTGCTTTAGGAATAGAGACACACCTACCTCACTGGCACTTGGGGGAAGCCTGTCAGCATCCTGTCCCCCCTGGAATGTGACTCCCTGCTGCTACTAGAATCTGATGCACACAACTATCACCACTACTCGTCTAAGTGAATAGGTGACAGTCTACCCCACACACTTGGTGACCCAAAATCAGATTCTACTCAAGAATAGTGAATGGACTCTTAGGCTTATATTTCTGGTAATGGCCCAAACCAGCTGGTAAGAGGACATAAGTGATTCAAAGTCTACAACAATCAAGACAGTGCAATCTAGTAGCCCATCTACGTATATCAAAAGAAAAACAAAACAAGACTCAGTGAGCAAATATAAAATACATCATTACAATATCTTATAGATGGCTTGGAGACAACAGTTGATATCAAACCACATAAACAAGCAGACCATGATTGCTTCTATAACTCCCCAAATTAATGAATCAAAATCTTTCCCAAATGAAGATACAATCCTGGAATTGCCAGATGCAGAATATAAAAAAACTAATTTACAGAATGCTTCAAGACATTAGGGATGACCTCAAAAATGAAATAAGGCAATCTACAGAAAAAGCCAAGGAACACACTGATAAAGCAGTTGCAGAACTCAAAAAGATTATTCAAGAACATAGTGGAAAAATTAATAAGTTGCAAGAATCCATAGAGAGACAGCATTCAGAAATCCAAAAGATTAACAGTAAAATTACAGAATTAGACAACTCAACAGGAGGTCAGAGGAGCAGAATCAAGGAACTGGAATGCAGAATGGGGGAGGTGGAGGATAAAGCAATTGACACCAATATAAAAAAAAATTTAGCTGAAGAGAAATCAGATAAAAGAATTTAAAAAATGAAGAAACCCTAAGAATCACGTGGGACTCTATCAAGAAGAATAACTTGCGTGTGACTGGAGTTCCAGAACAAGGAGGGATAACAGAAAATACAGAGAAAATAGTTCAAGATCTGTTGGCAGAAAACTTCCCTGACATCATGAAAGACAAAAGGATATCTATCCAAGATGCTCATCGAACCCCATATAAGATTGATCCAGAAAAGAAAATCACCAAGATATATTATCATCAAACTTGCCAAAACCAAAGATAAAAAGAAAATTTTAAAAGCAGCCAGGGATAAAAGAAAGGTCTTCTACAAAGGAGAATCAATAAGAATAATTTCAGACTACTCAGCAGAAACTATGCAGTGAAGGAGGCAATGGGATGACAAATATAGAGCACTGAAGGAGAAAAACTGCCAGCCAAGGATCATTTATCCAGCAAAACTCTCTCTCAAATATGAAGGTGAAATTAAAACATTTACAGATAAACACAAGCTTAGAGAATTTGCAAAAACCAAACCAAAGCTACAAGAAATACTAAAGTAAATTGTTTGGTCCAAACACCAATAATCATATAACAACACAACACAAAGTCACAGAACAGAACATCCTGATATCACCTCAAATAAGGAAATCACAAAAACAAATTAAGATTAATTTTAAAAAGAAAAAAATGCTCAAAACAGGGAATCATTGAAGTCAATATGTAAAAGATGACAATAATCAAAAAGAGAGACTAAATACAGGTGGCATAGAACTGCCATACGGAGAGGGAAACAAGGCAATATACGATGATACAAGTTAGGTTTTTACTCAGAAAAATAGGGGCAAATGTTAAGGTAACCACAAAGAGGTCTAACAACTCCATAACTCAAAATAAAAACCAAGAAAAACGTAACGACTCAGCAACATAAATTTGACTTCTATGAAAATGAGGAACACAATTTACAAAGAAAAATATCTCAGCAAGTAAGTGGAAAAATTGTCAACAATAGACACAAAAAGACATCAAAATGACAGCACTAAACACATTCTTATCTATAATTACGCTGAATATAAATGAACTAAATGCACCAATAAAGAGACAGAGAGTCTCAGACTGGATAAAGAAGTACGATCCGTCTATATGCTGCCTACAAGAGACACACCTTAGACTTAGAGACACAAACAAACTAAAACTCAAAGGATGGAAAAAAATATATCAAGCAAACAACAATCAAAAAAGAGAAGCAGTAGCATATTAATTTTTGACAAAATAGACTTCAAAGTTAAATCCACCACAAAGGATAAAGAAGGACACTACATAATGATTAAAGGGACAACTGACCAGGAATATATAACCATACTAAATATTTATGCACCCAATGACAGGGCTGCAAGATACATAAAACAAACATTAGCAGAACTGAAAAGTGAGATAGACAACTCCACAATTATAGTAGGAGACTTCAACACACCACTTTTGGAGAAGGATAGGACTTCCAGTAAGAAGCTCAATAGAGACACGGAAGACCTAACTGCTACAATCAACCAACTTGACCTCATAGACCTACACAGAACACACCACCCAACAGCTCCAAAATATACTTTTTTTTCTAGTGCACGTGGAACATTCTCTAGAATAGGTCACATATTAGGTCATAAAACAAACCTTCGCAGAATCCAAAACATCAAAATATTACAAAGCATCTTCTCAGACCACAAGGCCATAAAAGTGGAAATCAATAACAGAAAAATCAGGGAAAAGAAATCAAATACTTCGAAACTGAACAATACCGTGCTCAAAAAAGACTGGGTTATAGAAGACATTAAGGAGGGAATAAAGAAATTCATAGAATGCAATGAGAATGAAGACACTTCCTATCAAAACCTATGGGACACAACAAAAGCAGTGCTCAGAGGTCAATTTATATCCATAAATGCACACATGCATAAAGAAGAAAGAGCCAAAATCAGAGAACTGTCCCTACAACTTGAACAAATAGAAAGCGAGCAACAGAAGAATCCATCAGGCACCAGAAGAAAACAAATAATAAAAATCAGAGCTGAACTAAATGAAACAGAGAACAGAAAAACAATTGAAAGAATTAACAAAGTCAAAAGTTGGTTCTTTGAAAAAATTAACAAAATTAATAAACCATTGGCCAGATTAACTAAAGAAATACAGAACAGGAAACAAAAAACCTGAATAAGAGACAAGATGGGCCCTATCACAAAAGACCCAACTGAAATTAAAAGAATCATATCAGATTATTATGAAAAATTGTACTCTAACAAATTTGCAAACCTAGAAGAAATGGATGAATTCCTAGAAAAACTCTACCTACCTTAATAACACAATCAGAAGTAGGACAACTAAATAGACCCATAACAAAAAAAGAGATTGATAAGGTAATCAAAAAACTCTCAACAAAAAAAAGCCCTGGCCCGGACGGCTTCACCGCAGAGTTCTACCAAACTTTCAGAGAAGAGTTAACACCACTACTGCTAAAGGTATTTCAAAGCATAAAAAATGATGGACTACCACCTAACTCATTCTATGAAGCCACCATATCCCTGACACCAAAACCAGGTAAAGATACCACAAAAAAAAGAGAATTACAGACTTATATCCCTCATGAACATAGATGCAAAAATCCTTAACAAAATTCTAGCCAATAGAATTCAACAACATATCAAAAAAATAATCCACCACGACCAAGTGGGATTTATACCAGGTATGCAAGGTTGGTTTAATATTAGAAAAACAATTAATGTAATCCACCATATAAATAAAACAAAAGACAAAAACCTCATTATCTTACCAATTGATGCAGAAAAGGCATTTGACAAAGTCCAACACCCATTCATGATAAAAACTCTCAGCAAAATAGGAATTGAAGGAAAATTCCTCAGCATAATAAAGGGCATCTATACAAAGCCAACAGCCAACATCATTCTAAATGGAGAGAGCCTGAAAGCATTTCCCCTGAGAACGGGAACCACACAGGGATGTCCTTTATCACCGCTCTTATTTGACATTGTGCTAGAGGTCCTAGCCAGAGCAATTAGACTAGACAAACAAATAAAAGGCATCCGGATTGACAAGGAGGAAGTAAAAGTATCTCTATTTGCAGATGACATGATCTTATACACAGAAAACCCTAAGGAATCCTCCAGAAAACTACTGAAACTAATAGAAGAGTTTGGCAGAGTCTCAGGTTATAAGATAAACATACAAAAATCACTTGGATTCCTCTATATCAACAAAAAGGACATCGAAGAGGAAATCACCAAATCAATACCATTCACAGTAGCCCCCAAGAAGATAATACTCAGGAATAAATCTTACCAAAGTTGTAAAAGACCTATACAAAGAAAACTATGAAGTACTAGTGCAAGAAACTAAAAGGGACCTACATAAGTGGAAAAACATACCTTGCTCATGGATAGGAAGACTTAACATAGTAAAAATGTCTATTCTACCAAAAGCCATCTATACATGCAATGCACTTCCGATCCAAATTCCAATGACATTTTTTAAAGTGATGGAGAAACAAATCACCAACTTCATATGGAAGGGAAAGAAGCCCCGGATAAGTAAAGCATTACTGAAAAAGAAGAAGAAAGTGGGAGGCCTCACTCTACCTGATTTTAGAACATATTTATATAGCCACAGTAGCCAAAACAGCCTGGTATTGGTACAAAAACAGGCACATAGACCAATGGAACAGAATTGAAAACCCAGATATAAATCCATCCACATATGAGCAGCTGATATTTGACAAAGGCCCAGTGTCAGTCAATTGGGGAAATGATAGTCTTTTTAACAAATGGTGCTGGCATAACTGAATATCCATTTGCAAAAAAATGAAACAGGATCCATACCTCACACCATGCACAAAAACTAACTCGAAGGGGATCAAAGACCTAAACATAAAGACTGAAGTGATAAAGATCATGGAAGAAAAAATAGGGACAACTTTAGGAGCCCTAATACAAGGCATAAAGAGAATACAAAACATTACCAAAAATGACGAAGAGAAACCAGATAACTGGGAGCTCCTAAAAATCAAACACCTATGCTCATCTAAAGACTTCACCAAAAGAGTAAAAAGACCACCTACAGATTGAGAAAAAATTTTCAGCTATGACATCTCCGACCAGCGCCTGATCTCTAAAATCTACATGATTCTGTTAAAACTCAACCACAAAAAGACAACCCAATCAAAAAGTGGGCAAAGGATATGAACACACACTTCACTAAAGAAGATATTCAGGCAGCCAACAGATACATGAGAAAATGCTCTCGATCATTAGCCATTAGAGAAATGCAAATTAAAACTATGATGAGATTCCACCTCACTCCAACAAGGCTGGCTTTAATCCAAAAAACACAAAATAACAAATGTGTTGGTGGGACTGCGGAGAGATTGGAACTCTTATCCACTGCTGGTGGGAATGTAAAATGGTACAACGAGTTTGAAAATCTATCTGGCATTTTCTTAAAACGTTAGAAATAGAACTACCATAAACCCAGAAATCCCACTCCTTGGAATATACCCTAGAGAAATAAGAGCCTTTACAGGAACAGATATATGCACACCCATGTTTACAATAGCAAAAAGCTGGAAGCAACCAAGATATCCATCAATAGATGAATGCTTAAATAAATTATGGTACATTCACACAATGGAATACTACGCATCGATAAAGAACAGTGACGAATCTGTGAAACATTTCATAACATGGAGGAACCTGGAAGGCATTATGCTGAGTGAAATTAGGCAGAGCAAAAGGACAAATACTGTATAAGACCACTATTATAAGTTCTTGAGAAATAGTATAAACTGAGAAGAACACATTCTTTTGTGGTTATGAGAGGGGGGAGGGAGGGAGGGTGGGAGAGTGTTATTTACTGATTAGTTAGTAGATGAGAACTACTTTAGGTGAAGGGAAGGACAATACTCAATACAGGTAAGGTCAGCTCAACTGGACTGGACCAAAAGCAAATAAGTTTCCAGGATAAACTAAATGCTTTGAAGGTCAGCAGAGCAAGGGCGGGGGTTTGGGGACTATGGCTTAAGGGGACTTCTAAGTCAATTGGCATAATAATACTATTATGAAAACATTCTGCATCCCACTTTTAAGTGTGGCATCTGGGGTCTTAAATGCTAACAAGCGGCCATCTAAGATGCATCAATTGGTCTCAACCCCCCTAGATCAAAGGAGAATGAAGAACACCAAGGTCACACAGTAACTATGAGCCTGAGACAGAAAGGGCCACATGAACTAGAGACTTACATCATTCTGAGACCAGAAGAACTAGATGGTGCCCGGCCACAACCGATGACTGCCCTGACAGGGAGCACAACAGAGAGCCCCTGAGGGAGCAGGAGAACAGTGGGATGCAGACCCCAAATTCTCATAAAAAGACCAGACTTAATGGCCTGACTGAGACTAGAGGAATCCCGGCGGTCATGGTCCCCTAACCTTCTGTTAGCCCAGGTCAGGAACCACTCCCGAAGACAACTCATCAGACATGAAAGGGACTAGACAATGGGCTGGAGAGAGATGGTGATGAAGAGTGAGCTACTTGCATCAGGTGGACACTTGAGACTGTATTGGCATCTCCTGTCTGCGGGGGAGATGGGAGGGTAGAGAGGGTTAGAAACTGACAAAACGGTCACGAAAGGAGAGACTGGAGGAAGGGAGCAGGCTGACTCATTACGGGGAGAGTGGATGGGAGTGTGTAGTAAGGTGTATATAAGCTTATATGTGACAGACTGACTTGATTTGTAAACTTTCACTTAAAGCACAATAAAAATTATTTAAAAAAAAAAAGAAAAAGCTTGTGAGGAGCCATTTAAGATACTCCACTGGTCTCACCCCATCTGGGGCAAGGGAGAATGAAGAAAATCAAAGACACAAGGGAAAGATTAGCCCTAATGGACCACTACTACCACAGCCTCCACCAGACTGAGTCCAGTGGAACTAAATGGTTCCTGGCTACCACCACCAACTGCTTTGACAGGGATCACAACAGAGTGCCCTTGACAGAGCTGGAGAAAAATGTAGAACAAAATTCTAACTCACACACACAAAAAAAGACCAGACTTATGGTCTGACAGAGACTGGAGAAACTCCAAGTGTATGGTCCCCTGGATACCCCTATAGCTCAATAATGAAGTCATACCCTTCAGCCAAAGATTAGACAGGCCCATAAAACAAAATGAGGCTAAATGGGCACACCAGCCCAGGGGGCAAGGACAAAAAGGCAAGAAGGGGATAGGAAAGCTGGTAATGTGGAACCCAAGGTCGAGAAGGGGAGAGTGCTGACCTGTCGTGGGGTTGGCAACCAACGGTACAAAGCAGTATGGACATTAATTGTTTAATGAGAAATGAGTTTGCTCTGTAAACCTTCATCTAAAGTACAATAAAAAATTAAAAAAAAAACAAAGTAAAAGGAATGAAAGAAAGGGAAAGAAAAAGAGGACCAAAAACAATGACTGTAACTGTAGATTCAACATGACTACAAATTATTTGCACCAACTCCTATAGGAAGGGACAAGAGTAATGGTTGAACAACATGATGAACATAATTAATGTCACTGAACTGTACATGTGAAGACTGTTGAAATGGCCAATGTTTAGTTACTTACATATTTACTGCAATAAAAACAAACAAAAAAAGTGGAAAAAAAAACTCAATAATAAGAAAACAACCAGCCTAATTTTTAAAAATGAATGAAGTTTATCTGGACACTTCCCCAAAGAAAATGTTCAGATGGCAAATAAGCATGTGAGATGATGCTAAATATCACCAATCATCAGGAAAATGCATATTAAAAAGAGCAATGAGATATGACCACCCAATTATTAGAATAGCAAACAAAACAGTTGACTATACCAAGTTCTGGGAAGATATGGAGAAATTGGAAATCTGATATTCTGCTGGTGGATGGGTAAAATGTATAACCTCTTTGTAAAAACGGTTTGACAGTGTCTTACAAAGTTCCACACGCTTACCACATGAGCTAGCAATCCCAATCCTGGGCATTTACTCCAGAGAAATGAAAACAATTTATGTTAACACAAAAAGCTGTACGCGGATATTTATGTCATCTGTCTTCATAATTGCCCAAAACAGGATACAACCTAGATCTTCTTCTTTCAGTGAGTGGATAACAAATGTGGTTCATACATATAGTGGAATACTACTAAGCGATAGAAAGCAAGACATTTTTGATTCTTGCAAAGGCAAGTACAGGTCTTTAAAAAAAAGTCACTAAAACAAAGAAACTAGACACAAAAGTCTACATGTTTCGCGATTCCATTTAAAGGCACTTTGGGAAAAGGCAAAAGGATAGAAATTAAAAACAAATCATGGTTGTCAAAGATTGGGGTAGCCAAAGGGCAAAGGAAGAGACTATTTGAGTTGAATGTTGTTGTTAGGTGTCGTCGACTCAGTTCCAATTCATAGTGACCCTATCTATGTACAACAGAACGAAACACTGCCCAGTCTTGCGCCATCCTCACAATCCTCGTGATGCTTGAGCCCATTGTTGCAGCCATTGTGTCAGTCCACCTCATCGAGGGACTTCCTCTTTTTCAACGACCCTCTACCAAGTATGATGTACTTCTCCAGTGACTGGTCCCTCCTGATAACATGTCCAAAGTACATGAAACAAAGCCTTGCCATTCTTACTTCTAAGGAGCATTCTGGCTGTATTTTTCCAAGATAGATGTGTTCATTCTTCTGGTAGTCCATGATGTATTCAGTTTTCTTCACCAGCACCATAATTCAAAGGATCAGTTCTTTTTGGTCTTATTCATTGTCCAGCTTTCCCATGCATATAAGGTGATTGAAAATACCATGGATTGGATCAGGCGCACCTTAGTCCTCAAAGAAACATCTCTGTTTTTGAACACTTGAAAGAGGTCTTTTGCAGCAGATTTGCCCAATGCAATATATCCTTTGATTTCTTGACTGTTGCTTCCATGGGGGTTGACAGTGGATCCAAGAAAAATGAAATCTTTGACAATTTCAATCTTTTCTCCATTTATCATGATGTTGCTTATTGGCCCAGTTGTGAGGATTTTTGTTTTCATGTTGAAGTGTAATCCATACTGAAGGCTGTAGAATTTGATCTTCACCAGTAAGTGCTTCAAGTCCTCTTCACTTTCAGCAAGCAAGGCTGTGTCATTTGCATAACTCAGGTTGTTAATGAGTCTTACTTCAATCCTGAAACTCCATTCTTCTTCACACAGTCCAGCTTCTCAGATTATTTGCTCAACATACAGATTAAATAAGTACAGTGAAAGGATACAACCTTGATGCACACGTTCCTGATTTTAAACCACAAAATAGCCCTTTGTTTTCTATTTGAATGACTTCCTCTCCATCTGTATAAAGGTCACACACGAGCACAGTTAAGTGTCCTGGAATTCCCATTCTTCCCAATGTTCTCCATAATTTCTTACAATCCACAAAGTGGAATGCCTTTGCATAATCAATAAAACATATGTAAATATCTTTCTGGTATTCTCTGCTTCCAGCCAAGGTCCATCTGACATCAGCAATGTTATCCCTTGTTCCATGTCCTCTTCTGAATCTGGCTTGAATTTCTGGCAGTTCTGTATCAATGTACTGCTGCAACCACTTTTGAACAATCTTCAGCAAAATTTTACATGTGTGTGATATTAGTGATGTTGTTAGAAAATTTCCTCACTCTATTGAATCCCCTTTCTTTGGAATGGGCACAAATATGGATATCTTCCAGTCAGTTGGCCAAGGAGCTGTCTTCCAAATTTCTTGGCATAGATGAGTGAATGTTCCCAGCATTGCATCAGTTTGTTGAAATATCTCAAATGATATTCCAGCAATTCCTGGAACCTTGTTTTTCACCAATGCCTTCAGGGCAGCTTGGACTTCTTCCTTCAGTACCACCAATTTGATTTTTGATCATATGCTACAGCCTGAAATGATTGAATGTTGTCAACCAATTCTTTTTGATACGGTGACTGTGTGTATTCCTTCCATCTTCTTTTGATGGTTCTTGCATTGTTCAATATTTTGCCCACAGAATCCTTCAATATTGCAACTCGAGGCTTGAACTTTTTCTTCAGTTCTTTCACCATGACAAATGCCAAGTGTACTCTTCCCCTTGGGTTTTCTAATTCGAAGTCTTTGCACATTTCCTTATAACACTTTAGTTTGTCTTCTCAAACCACCCTTTGAAATCTTCTGTTCAGCTCTCTCACTTCATCGTTTTTTCCATTCACTTTAGCAACTTTTGGAGTCTCTTCCGACATCCATTTTGGTCTTTTTTTTTTTTTTCTTTCCTGTCTTTTTGGTGACCTTTTGCTTTCTTCATGTATGATGTCCTTGATCTCATCCCGCAATTCATCTGGTCTTTGGTCATTGATGTTCAAAGTGTCGAATCTATTCCTGAGAAGGTCTCCAAATTAAGGTGTGTGATATACTCAAGTTTGTGGAATTGTTTTAATTTTCTTCAGCTTCAACTTTAACTTGCACATGAGCAATTGATGGGCTGTTCTTTAGTTGGCCCCTGGCCTTGTTCTGACTGACGATATTGAGCTTCCTCCATCATATCTTTCCCCAAATGTGGGCAATTTGGTTCTTGTGTATTTCATCTGTTGAAGTCCACGTATATCATCGTTTATGGTGTTGAAAGTAGGAGTTTCCAATCAACAGGTTGTTGGTCTTGCAAAATTCTATCATGCGATGTCTAGTATCTTTTCTGTTACTAAGGCCATATTTTCCAAATACTCATCCTTCTTTGTTTCCAACTTTCACATTCCAATCATCAGTAATTATTAATGCATCTTAATTGCACATTCGATCAATTTCAGACTGCAGAAGTTGGTAAAAATTTTCAATTTCTTCATTTCTGGCATTAGTGGTTAGTGGGTAAATTTGAATAATAGTCATATTAACTGGTCTTCCTTGTAGGCATATGGGTATTGTCCTATCACTGACAGTGTTGTACTTCAGGAAAAATCTTGAGATATTCTTTTTGACAATGAATGCAGCACTGTTCCTCTTCAGTTTGCCATTCCCAGCATAGTAGACCACCGAACAGATGACTGAACCACATCAATAACTCAGAATCTGAGCTACGTCGCCTGAGTCAGGAAAACTCTACTGTGGATTTTATTCTTCCACTTCCTTTAGGAAGGACACCACCCACCCCCTCATTCTCTATAAACTTCAATCTCCCACTTTCTCCAGGCTCCTTTCCCATTACCTCATCCTCCCAAACTGGAAACACAGAGATCTTTCTGGTCCACTATTTCTTGTGTATTAAGCACTACCAATGCTTCCTTGAAGGCTTTCACAGCCACCATCCCGGCAAGACTTTCCTCAAGCTGAATCTAGGATGAAGCAGTCGCTTTGTCGCTGCTCTCCTGGTCACCAGCCTCTTCACCTAATCCCGCTTGCATGAAATTGTTTTACTAAAATGATACTTGTATCTCATTTTTCTACTCTTCAAGAGCTCACAGTAATTTGCTGTTACCTATTCCATTACATATGAATTTGTCCCAGCTTGCTATAGAACTTTCTTTCTCTTCTTTCTAATATGAAAACAGGTGCCCTAGTGACACAGTGCTTAAGAGCTCAGCTGCTAACCAAAGTTCTGACAGTTAAAATCCACCAGCCACTCCTTGGAAACTCTGTGGAGCAGTTCCACTCTGTCCTATACGGTTGTTAGGAGTCAGAATTGACTAGACAGCAATGGGAATATGAAAACAAGGTCTAATTATACTACTGCTTTACTTTTCCCCTCATGAGACATTCATCTGTACACCCAAACAACTTCTTTCTCTTATGTAATGAAACGAATCCTACCAGCCTTTAAAGGCCAAGCTCATCCTCCACATTCAAGAATGCAGAATGAGTTGATTTCCCAAATTCCTTTCAATTGTCTCTCTACTGATCTCCTGCAGCAAATTATACCACGTATAGCACTTACATTGAGTTACTTATTTTCATTTCATCCCATCTAATTGTTTCCTATATGTAATCTTGTCTCTACAAACTAACATATTATGGAAATACATTTTTAATGGATTAAAAAAAGCTACATGTAAAATTCATCCCACGTGACAAAAAATATTTGCTTCAGACTCTCAAAATACAACAAACACATAAATTTTTATAAAAAAATAAAGTGTTTCTTGCCACTATTCAGATTTTTTATTTTTATATCACACAAATTGTGAAAATTCATGGAAGAAAAATGACAACAAAAAAAAGTGTAAGAAAATCATCCTTAGTCCCACCACAGAGATGGACATTCAAGATTTTTTCTTCCTCATATACACAAATGATTCTTCATATGCAAATATTTTATAACTTGCTTTTCTCATTAACGGTCTATTACTAGCATAGTTCAAAACAATACACATGCACTTATACATCATTTTGAATTATAATATTCCATTATATGGGTTATCATAATAAATTCACCCAAACCCTTATTACTGAAAATTTAGCCTCTGTGCAGTTTTTCAGTAGTATTAATATTGTTGTACTGTAATAGACATCTCTAAATATTTCCTCAGTCAGTGGTCTGACTATTTGCATGAAAGTATTTTCTTAAAGCAGAGTTATTAAACCAAAGAATTTAGAGGCTCATGATACTTCAGCTAAATTTATTCCAATTTATATTTTGTCAACTGTATGTATGAATGTTCATTGCCTTCATACCTTCACTTAATAATTAATATTACAATTTTTTTTAATCTCGTCAGCTTTTTATGGCATAGTTTTATCCACTGATAATCATTTCTCAAAATCATTATCAGTGTTAAGATTTGCCTTCTCCTCACTGTCCACTTCCCACCCAACCTTTCAGCACATATTTGGCAGGATTCTTTTAGAGGTGCTCTTTGGGTAAGTTTTGCACAGATCCCCTTTCTCCATCTTTACTTCTATTTCATTGTTCCCAGCCATCGTCTGGCAAGCCACCTGGGCAACTCCAAAAAAAGGGACTTCTCTCTCTATTCCTACTCACCTATATAGTCCATCCACTACACCACTACCACAGAATTCTTCTGAAACATATGACATACATCAGGTTATATCACTACCCTTCCTGAAACCTGCCAAGGCTTTCCATTTCAGCGATAAATAAATAAATAAATGTCCTTATTTGTCCTGGTCCTCCTTGGCCTGTCCCCTGGACTTCTGACCTAGGAGGTGAATCTGTATTTTGAGGAACTTAAATTTATGCCATTTGGAAGGCCTTCTTCATGAAGAATAATTCAAAATTAACTCCAGGATCTTGCAAGGACTGACACAAGTGAGGGATCCTAAAGTTTAAGCTTCTCTACATTTGTAGTAAATCTGCCTCAACTTGAACCCTGCAATTCTCTCCCTCATTTTACTCCACTTCAGTCTCACTGGACTTTGTTGATTTTTCCAAGCTTTTGCACTCTCTATTGACTCTGCCTGTAATGCCGTTCCTCCAAAACTTACTCTGGCTGATTCCTTCTGATTATTCAAGTTTCAGCTCTAAAGTCGTCTCTTCAGAGGTGTTTCTTGACATACAATATAATATAACTCCATATCCCCCCATTAGCCCCCATAAAAATCTTTTTTATCACAATATTCTATTTTCATTTTTTATAGTCCTTTACCAGTATATGGAAGTATCTTATTTATGTATTAGTTAGTTTATGTACCATGGACTCCCTCATCAAAATCCCAGAGAGTAAAACCATGTAATACTGTTCACCTTTGTGGTCTCCAGTGACTGGAGCAGTGTCAAACACATTCTATGTGTTCAACAAATATTTGCTAAGTCAGTAAAAGAGTGAATGAGTGAATATATGATATCCTAGGCAGGCAGATAGTTCACTTAGGTCTGGTACGATACCTACTTTATCTTTCAGAAATTTCTCAAAATATCTATCCTGTTGATGTCAAGTTTACCTCTTTATCCCCACTGATATAATCATTGTCGGTAATTTTTCCCATTTTTCTGTCTATTTGCTGCATTGGAAATTTGGGAGAAATGAAAATCAAAAGACTATCTGAAACTAGAAAATTTTCATATGATTTTAAAATTTTCCATTTTTAACTTTAACGAATTGTAGACAGGATAGAAACAATCTATAAACAACTTCTAACAGCTAATTTATTAAGGTGCATTGGACAGCCAGGACAAAATCCACACCTATCATGATACATGCTTGATCTAATCATAGAACTTTTTCAAAACAAGTCCTAAATTTCCCTCTGAGAGTGCATTTTGTCAAATAATATGCATTTCTAAATATATTCCTACTATTTTTTTTAAATGATAAGGGATTAAAATGAATTGTTTCATGGCATTTGTTCATATCTCTATACATGGTGCTTAAAGTCAAATTTATCAGAGATTTGGAACATCAGGCAATCAAAATTATACTTGACAAAATAACCACAAACCTGTCTTCTAGCTCCTTGTTAATATTTCCTGTTTGTGGGTTATTGCATAGATGAATCACTTTCTTCATTCCACATCCCTGGGTTTATGGTTTATCATTCACAAGCCCTGATATGAAAACTTCTTTATCATTTTATATATATATATATATGGCAGAAATCACATATATATCCTTCCTGACATTGAGCAGGGTATGTTCTCCTATTGATAAGGCTTTCGTTCTGGTTGTGAGAGGACAGAATTTACCTTTCATCTCTGGAAGTCATTTCCCAACTGTCACAAGATCTGAAATTGATGCATTGTTATGATACATGCTCTCCTCAAAAACCAGGTCGTTATGTGAAAATTGGTGTTGTGCAAAATTGAAGAATGACAACGTCAGATCACAAAATATTATGTGGAACACATATGCCCCTCTGGATCTGAGAGGCAGAAATTGTAGGTGGGTGCTACGTGTCTCACTAG
This sequence comes from Loxodonta africana, assembly GCF_030014295.1. NCBI lineage: Eukaryota > Metazoa > Chordata > Mammalia > Proboscidea > Elephantidae > Loxodonta > Loxodonta africana. Next base: position 68,314,728 of record NC_087343.1, read on the forward strand.
TCATGAAAGGGTTATTGTGAGACGTATGTCATTAATCTGCAAAATAGTTGGATAGTAGATTTTTTACTATTGTCATAAATGTGAAATGTTGGATAACAAGATACCCAATATGTGAGGATCAAAAAGAAAACCAAACTTGTTGTTGTCAAGTCAATGCCAACTCATAGTGACCCTGTAGGGCAGAGTAGAACTGCCCCATCGGGTTTCCAAGGAGCACCTGGTGGATTTGAACTGCCAAACTTTTGGTTAGCAGTCGAACTCTTAACCACTATGCCAACAAGTTTTCCAGAGTAAGGAGTAGATGTATAATCTGTTGCTATTGAGTTGATTCTGACTCCTAGTGACCCTATAAGACAGAACAGAACTACCCCATAGGGTTTCCAAGGAGTGGCTGGTGGATTCAAACTGCCATTCTTTTGGTTAGCAGCTGTAGCCCTTAGTCACTGCCTAACCAGGGTTCCTAAATATTGATCAGTATTTTTCAAGTCCATTTGCAGTTAGTTTCCATTTATGATAAGTTCTAACTTGTCTCCTCAAAAAATATCTTCGTCAAGAGTATTTCCTGAAGAAAACATGCTGCCTTTCAACTATGAAATGCCAGACCATTCAGTGAATTAGGGAAAAGTTCCAGTGGCTCTTTATCATTGTTTGTGACTTCCGTATCCACTGCTGGGCTGGTGCAATAATGCTCCCTGGGATAAGTAGAAGACCAAGAGTAAATTCTTATAGGCCTTTTCTTATTCTTTCCTAAAGGGTTGAAGATGGCCCCAACATCATTTATCTCCTCTTTAAAGCCTCATAAAGTTATCATAGCCATCAAGCATACACATATCTTCATATCTGACAAGGCTCATGAGCCGCTATCAGGTATTTTATAACCCCTTTGTATTCCTTGTTTTTTGCATTTTAGAATCTGCCATGGAACTTTATTTTATTTTATTTTTTGCTTTGTTAATACCAATTTCTTAGGCCTAACCCTAGATCCCCATGCATCTGTCATTTTGTTGTATTGAGGGGGGTTGTGTGTTGCTGTGATGCTGGAAGCTATGCCACTGGTATTCAAATACCAGCAGGGTCACCCATGGCAGACAGGTCTCAGCTGAGCTTATAGAATAAAACAAGGAAGAAGGACCCAATGGTCTACTTCTGAAAAGAGTTAGCCAGTGAAAACATTATGAATAGCAGCAGAACAATTGTCTGATAAAATGTGGGAAGATGAGCCCCTCAGGTTGGATGGCACTCAAAATACAACTAGGGAAGAGCTGCCTCCTCAAAGTAGAGTTGACCTTAATGACATTGATGGAGTCAAGCTTTTCAGGACCTTCTTTTGCTGTACGGCATGATACAAAATGAGAAGAAACAGCTGCAAACATCCATTAATAATGGAAACCTGGAATGTACAAAGTATGAGTCCAGGAAAATTGGAAACATCAAAAATGAAATGGAACATATAAATGAAATGGAATGTATAAACATCGGTATCCTAGGGATTAGTGAGCTGAAATGGACTGGTTTTGATCATTTTGAATCAGACAATCTTATCGTCTACTACGCCAGGAATGACAACTTGAATGGCATTGTGTTCATCATCAAAAAGAACTTTTCAAAATCTATCCTGAAGTACAACGTTATCAGTGGTAGGATAATATCCATATGCCTACAAGGAAGACGAGGTAATATGACTATTATTCAAATTTACACACCAACCACATGGCCAAAGATGAAGAAATCAAAGATTTTTACCAAGTTCTGCAGTCTGAAATCAATCAAACATGCAATCAGGATGCGCTGATAATTATGGCGAGTGGAATTCGAAAGATGGAAACAAAGAAGAAGGATCAGTAGTTGGAAAATATGGCCTTGGTGATAGAAACGAAGCTGGAGATTGCATGATTGAATTTTGCAAGACCAATAACAACTTCTTCATTGCAAATACCTTTTTTCAACAATATAAATGGAGACTATACACATGGACCTTGTCAGATGGAATACACAGGAGTCAAATCCACTACATCAATTACTCATATGCAACTTCAAGTTGAAACTGAAGAAAATTAGAACAAGTCCATGAGAGCCAAAGTATGACTTTGAGTACAGTCCACCTGAATTTAGAAACCACCTCAAGAACAGATTTGATGCATTGAACACTAATGACCAAAGACCAGACGAGTTATAAAATAACATCAAGGACATTACACATGAAGAAAGCAAGAGGTTACTAAAAAGACAGAAGAGAAAGAAAAGACCTAAACAAATGTCAGAAGAGACTCTGAAACTTGCTCTTAAATGTAGACTAGCTAAAGAGAAAGGAAAAAAATGATGAAGTAAAAGAGTTGAACAGAAGATTTCAAAGGGCAGCTCGAGAAGACAAAGTAAAGTGTTATAATGATATGTGCAAAGACCTAGAGATGGTAAACCAAAAAGGAAGAACACCCTATGCATTTTTCAAGCTGAAAGGACTGAAGAAAAAATTCAAGCCTAGAGCTGCAATACTGAAGGATTCTACTGGGAAAATGTTAAATGACGCAGAAAGCATCAAAAGAAGATGGAAAGAATACACAGAGTCACTATTACAAAAGAACTGATTAATGTTCAACATTTTCAGGAGGTAACATATGATCAGGACTCGATGTTACTGAAGGAAGAAGTCCAGGCTGCACTGAGGGCACTGGCAAAGAACAAGGCTCTGGGAATCGATGGAATACTAACTGAGATGTTTCAACAAACAGATGCCACTCTTGAAGTGCTCACTCATCTATGCCAAGAAATTTGGAAGCCAGCTACCTGGCCAACCGACAGGAAGAGATCCACATTCATGCTTGTTCCCAAGAAAGGTGTCCCAACCGCATGCAGAAATTATCGAACATTATCATTAATATCACATGCAAGCAAAATTTTGCTGATGATCATGCAAAAGCGGCTGCAGCAGTGTATCTAGAGAATACCAGAAAGATGTTTACCCGTGTTTTACTGACTATGCTAAGGCATTCAACTGTGTGGATCATACCAAATATGGATATCACTGTGGAGAATGGGAATTCCAGAACACTTAATTGTGCTCATAAGGAATCTGTACACGAATCAAGAGGCGGTCCTTCAAACAGAAAAAGGGGATGCTTCACGGTTTATAGTCAGGAAAAGTGTGCATCAGGGTTTTACCCTTTCACCATACCTATTCAATCTGTATGATGAGAAATAATCGGAGAAGCTGGACTATATGAAGAAGAGCACAGCATCAGGATTAGAGGAAGACTCATTAACAACCTGCATTATGCAGATAACACAACCTCGCTTGCTGAAAGTGAAAAGGACTTGAAGGACTTACTGATGAAGATCAAAGACCACAGCCTTCAGTATGGATTACACCTCAACATAAAGAAAACAAAAATCCTCACAAATGGACCAATAAATAACACCATGACAAATGAAGAGGAGATTGAGGTTGTCAAGGATTTTATTTTATTTGGATCCACAATCAACCCCCATGGAAGCAACAGTCAAGAAATCAAAAGACGCATTGCATTGGGCAAATTGGCAGGAAAAAACCTCTTTACAATGTTGAAAATCAAAGACTTCACCTTGAGGACTAAGGTGTGCCTGACCCAAGGCATGTTGTTTTCAATCACCTCATATGCATGTGAAAGCTGAACAATGAATAAGGAAGACCGAAGAAGAATTGACACCTTTGAATTGCAGTGTTGGAGAAGAATATGGAATATACCATGGACTGTTAAAAGAACGACCAAATCTGCCTTGGAAGAAGTACAATCAGAATGCTTCTTATGAGCAAGGATGGAGAGACTACAAGTCACATACTTTGGACGTGTTGTCAGGAGGGATCAGTCCCTGGAGAACTTCATGCTTGGCAAAGTAGAGGGTCAGCAAAAAAGAGAAAAACCCTCAATGAGGTGGATTGACACAGTGGCTGCAACAATGGGCCCAAGCATAGCTACAATCCTGAGGATGGCGCAGGACTGTGCAGTGTTTCATTCTGTTGCGCACAGGGCTGTCATGAGTTGGCGCTGACTGACGGCACCTAACAACAACCCTAGACCCAAGAGACTTGATGGCACAGAGATTAAGCATTCCGCTAACCAAAAGGTCAGTAGTTCATATCCACCACTCACTCCATGGAAGAAAGATGTGACAGTCTACTTCCATAAAAATTACAGCCTTGGAAACCCTATGGGACAGTTCTACTCTGTCCTATAGAGCCACTATGAGTGGGAATCAACTCAGTATCAATGGGTACATTGGGTAACCCTAGACCCAGTCAATCAGAATCTCTAGGTGGGGAGATGCAACCACCCATATGTTTAAAAAACTCTCCTGGTAATCAAATATCTAGCCAGGATTGAGACCAACTATTGGAACATAAGTACTTACACACAATTCCTCCATCTTCAACACATTACTTCAGCTGATAATGTGGGGAGACTTAATCACAACTCACCTCCTGGCCATTCAACTTATCAAACAGCTTTGAAATACTGCTGTGGGGTCATTTTACCCCCTGATTTTCCTTATTCTCTGCTGTTTCTCTTAGTTTTCTGCCCAACTACTGGTAAACTAAAAATGGGTAGGAATTTCTTCCTTATCTTTGCTTACTCATCACTGACAGGCCTTATTCTCTGCTTCTGAGTCGTGTTCGTCTTCCCAGAGGTACTCCAGAGTTTATTCCAATCTATAACCTAAGTAATAAAGTGCTTAACCGCAGATAAAAGCAACCTTTGTGCTTCTCTAGTATATACAGGAAACCCTGTGGTGTGGTGGTTAAGAGCTGTGGCTGCTAACCAAAAGGTCAGCAGTTCAAATCCACCAGGTGCTTCCTGGAAAACTTATAGGGCAGTTCTACTCCATCCTGTAGGGTCATTATGAGTCGGAATAGACTCGACAGCAGCAGGTTTTTTTTTGTTTTTTTGTTTTTGGTTTAGTAGAGGTGCAGCAAAAAACGAAGGAAACCCTTGATCAGATGGACTGACACAATAGTTAACACAATGGACTGAAACATACCAATGATCCTGAAGATGGCACAAGACTGGGCAACCTTTGGTTCTGTTATATATAAAGTTGCCATGAGTCTGAGTCAATTTGATGGCAACTAACAACAACAATACCTGGCAGACACTCAGTAGTTATATTGAAATCAAATCCTTAGCCCAATCTGGTAGATTCTAAAATTTCAGGAAACCCTTGACTGACAGATGTGCAAATTGATAAGGGAAGATGGATGGCTTTGTAACTTTTTCCTATTCATTCACTTTCAAGAGTTTGTACTAATTGTCAGAAACATTTAAATAGAACTTATTCTAAATGATCTATATTTATACAAAGATATTTTAGACTGCAGCTCTTCTTTGCTTAAAATTACTTATCTCAATGATTAAAACAGAAGATATTGTGCATAATGTTAACTGTCTCCAAAATTCAGCTTATTGATCTTAATTTCTGGCCAAAATGACATTGTTGAAACAAATTTTGTGATGGAAATGTCAATGAATTTCTCTTCTCAGTTAAATCCTCTGAAAATCACTGACACCGTGTCCCAAGGCTAGCACTACAGTTAATAAGCATTAATGCTAGTTTCATTTCTCATTTAAATCTGTACCCTGTCCAATGGCATTCTGTTGAAAACTTATTTATTATTCAACAGCTAAAAGAGGAGTCATGACTTAGAACTTGCAGAGGAAGAACACGGAAAGGCTTAAGATGTGTCAGTTCCAGCATGGCTACATTAGCAAAATGTACAGGCTCAATTTGAGATTGAATTCACTTGAATATTATGACCAGTGCTAGACATAAATCTCAAGGTATTATTAAGCGGATTTAATTCTACATCAATAGAGTAATATGCTTTAATTGAAATGATCTGTGATTATTCAATGTTGAATAATAGATAGAGTGGTAACCTTATTTCTCTTGGATTTTTCATTTAACTGAGAAGACAAGAGAATAGAAGAGCAGAACTTCCTGCACACTAGCACTTTTAACCTATTTTTTTTCCCCTGGGAACATAAAAAGCCAGCATCTTAATTCTGTTCCTACCATTATACAGAGAGAGAGAATAGATACAGTATACATATGAATATGGATACAGATATACAGATACAGATATAGATATGCTCAGCTGTTAACCAAATGGTTGGCAGTTCAAACCCACGAGCAGCTCCACAGGAGAAAATACCTGGAGATCTACTCCCATAAAGATTACAGCCTAGGAAACCCAATGGGGCAGTTCTCCTCTGTCATATAGGGTCCACATGAGTCTCAATCGACTTGAAGGTACACAACAACAGCAACAACAAACCATTGCTGTCAAGTTGATTCCTACTTGTGGTGACCGCATACGTTACAGAGTAGAACTGATCCATAGGGTTTTCTTGGCAGTGATCTTACAGGAGCAGACCACTGGGCCTTTCTTCCACAGCATCTCTGGTGGGTTCTAATTACCATCTTCTGGGTTAGCAGCCAATTGCCAATGGTTTGCGCCAGGGATTTCAATGATCTGTGGGAGGGATCTGGGGTCACTAACCATCCATGTAACCTTAGGATGATGACTTAAATTGGCCGTGTCTGTTTGCAACTGTAGAAAGACATATTTATTTTGAAACTCATCCATTTCCACATCCCAAGAATGATAAAAGAATTATATGACATTTTATGTGTGAAAGTTCCTGGAAAGGGTAGCAGGCATTACAAAAACAGTGTGGAGTTTATGGCATTTTTGTTCTTGTATTCTTCTTAAATGAGTGCATCACTCCTTTCCTGGACATAAAAGTATCTCAAATGTTTTTCTTTCTAAAACATAAGAAGGAGATCATATACCCATACCCATTTATTTAGATCAGGGTTTCTCAGCCTCAGCACTATGGATATTTTGAGCCAGAAAATTCTTTGTTGTGGGGCTGTCCTGTGCATTGTAGGATGCTTAGCAGCACCTCTGGCCTCTACCCAATAGATGTCAGTATCACACCTCCAGTTGTAACAATCAAGATTTGTCTCTAAGTATTGAGATGTCATGGGGCTGTTAACCAATGTCATAAAACAATATGTGTACTGTTTAATGAGAAACTAGTCTGTTCTGTAAACCTTCATCTAAAGTACAATAAAAAAAAAAAATGTCTCCAGACATTGTTAAATGTCCCCTGGATGGGGGGGGGGGTATCCCCAGTTGATAACTAATTATCTGTACACTATTTTAGACATGTGAACATAAGTCTAATTTGTTGAAAATATACCATACGTTATAAAGACATGCTTAAGTAAGCCAGATAACAAATCATAAGTGTATATGTAATGTGTGTGTAAATGTTCATGAAAAATCAGTGACAAGCCTGCCAACCCATTATTAGTACAGTAGATGTTATTAAAATTAAGTGATTAAAAGAGTAAGAAGCAATTAAAACAACCATTATGAAAAGTTAAACATCAAAAAACTATCAAGGTAAGAGCACATTAGAAATGAACACTAATTTAATATTCAAAATGATTGGATACAGTATCATTAAAACAAATGCAAGTAAGAAATAGATAACTAAGGCAATTTAAAAAAACAAATTAAAAAACCTTTGCCATCAAGGCAATTCTGACTCACAGTGACCCTATAGCACAGGGTAGAACTGCCCCATAGGGTTTTCAAGGCTATAAAGCTTTACGGAAGCAGATTGCCACATTTTCTTCCACGGAGCAGCTGGGGGGCTTGAACCATCGATGTTTCAGTTAGCAGGCAAGCATTTAACCACTGTACCCCCAGGGCTCCTTAAGTCAATTCAACATTAATATTTTTCCTAAATAGCTAAAGCAAAATGTCTTCAGATGACAACAATCGAGTGCGTGTTGAACTTAATTATATAACAATTAAGAATGAGAACAATGGCCCAGATTCTCCATATTTTGTAAATTTCACAGTCAGCCCTTGAAGTCCCCATTATTTTATGATACTTTATCAGGATTAAAATACAACAAAAGCAAAAAATATCATTTCCTCACATTTTATGGGTTTCATTGCTGTTGTTTTGGCAGCTCAAGTGTACTAGCCATCTGGTTTCTCTGGAGAGGCTTATGAGTGATAACGGTGTGATTCTTTGTGAAAACCATTATGAACTGAAAGCAATAAGTTCCTCCAACAGAGTCAAAGACTACCCAAACAGAGAAAGAGAAGGAGAGCAACAGCAAGAACAACAGAGTGAGCACTGTAGGATCAGGCAAAGCAAAGACAAGGAGGAAGGAAGATGGATGCTACGTTTTCTAATATTTTACCAGTTATTAAATCTATTCTTATTCTTATGCATTACCTTCTTTCTTTCAAAGAAAAGCTCTATCATCTGAACAATGCTAGTTTGTAAGATGCCCTTTTCTTTCTCCCTCAGACATTTAAAAAAAAAATTAAAAATAGCTAACTCTGACTTCTACTTAACTCTGCCTTTTCTTTCATGCGATTAAAAAATAAGAGTATTATCATTTAAAATAATATCATATATAATTTCCCTCCCCCATCTGTAACTACTAAATGAAAGACCCAATCACAGGTACTTAACCTTGAGTAAAGATTAAATAGTATTTGTTAAAAACCAAAACCAAACCCATTGCCGTCGAGTAGATTCCAAGTCATAGCAACCCTATAGGATGGAGTAGAACAGCCCCACAGGGTTTCCAAGGAGTGGCTGGTCGATTGGAACTGCCAACCTTTTGATTAGCAGCTGTAGCTCTTAACTGCTATGATACCAGAGTTTCCAATATTTGTTAAGTAGTTACTATATAGCAGACTTTTTGCTAAATGCCTCCAGATATTATCTCATTTAACTTTAGCACCAGATCAGGAGGAGTTGGTCATATTGAGGGCAGTAAACTTGAATATGGGGGATCTTTTTTCTCAGAGAATAATAATTTAATAATAGTACTCAAGATAGAATGAAAAGGAGAGGCATGCAAGAGAAGAGGAGACAATTCAGGAAACTATAACAATCATACAATCATCCAGGCATGAACTAAAACCTAGAATTAGAACCTGGGCGATAAAAAAGTAGAAAGGTCATATATGAGAGGCACAAAAATGGAGTAATATGACTCTGTGATGGGGGCAAGTGGGAAGAGACTTTGAAATAAGTAAGTAGTCAGCCATTCCTGTGGATCCAGTTTGCTACAGATTCTTGGAGGAACAATGGTGAAGTGGAAGAAATCGGGGCAACTGCACATCCCCTAGAATAATCCCATATGCTATGATTCTCCCATTTCCTCAATTTTGAATCATGCCAAAGATGACAGAGGAGCAAGCCAGGCAAGAAGGAACAAATTTGCTGTATCTTAACGATCAGCCAAACTCTGAGGCAATTTTCAATAAGTACTGCTACAACCAGGAATTCCACCTTTTTATCTGGCTCCTTGTAACAGATTCTCCAGCTCAGCTGTGCCTTCATCTCGCCTGGTTAACTGGGGGATCCATCTGGATATGTAACTCTCTGAGGGTACTATTTAAAAGTTGATCTTGATACAGGATCTTCTCTCCTCTCCACAGCTTCAAATGTTCTCTCTGCCTCTTCATACATTCTCCCCGTACCTCCTATCCCATAGAGTATCTGCACCTCAAAGCTTAACCCTCCAAACTATTTATCTTCAAGACTAGACTCCCTCAAGAGTCTTCATTTTCTTCTCTGTTTTTTCTATTTTCCCAATCTCTGTAGACATACATTGGCCTCCTTGATCTGAAGAATGAGAAGAATATATACATATATATATATATATATTTCACCTAACCCTTCCCTTTTGTCTTGTCTGATTCGTGTCACAATATATCCTCTCACACTAGTGTTCTACATGCACTGATTGCATGCCATGCCTTCCCTTATCACTCTTCAGCCTAGCTGATTTATTCCCCTTGTATACTACTGAATTTGGATTCTGGAAATGTATCAAAGACCTATTCTTCTCCCTGATATTAGCACCTTCTACACTACAAGCATGCAACTGCAAATAAATGCACAAAAATCAATTATATTTCTATACGCTAGCAATGAACAATCTGAAAACAAAATTAACAATTCCATTTGCAATAGCATAAAAAGTAATAAAATACCTACAAATAAATTAAACCAAAAACAGTGCAAATTCTGTGCTCTGAAAATGACATATATGTTGAAATAAATTTAAAAAATACCTAAATAAGTGGAAAAATATCTCCTGTTTCATGGGTTGGAAGATTTAATATTGTTAAAATGGCAACACTCTCCAAACTGATCAACAGATTCAACGCAATCCTTGTTCAAATCTTAGTAGCTCTTTTTTCTCTTTTGTGCAGAAACTGACAAGCTGATCTTAAAATTCATACAAAAATTCAAGGGTTCCAAAAGAGACAAAACAACATTGAAAAAGAAGAGCAAAGTTTGAGGATTCACAAGTCATAATTTTAAAAATACTACATTAATCAAGACAGTGTGGTACTGGCAAAAGGATAGACATATAGAACATGAAATGGAATTGAGAGTCCAGAAATAAGCCTGTATATTAATATTCAAGTGATCTTCCTCAAGGGTGTATTCAGCTGCTGAGTCAGTTGAGGTCTAGCTGGTCCATAATAGCCTCAGCTGGAATGTATCATCTCTGCTTCATGTGTTCTCTAAATCTCATGCAAGTGAGCACAGGCTTGTTCACATGGCAGAGTTCCAAGGGAGCAAGAGAAGAGCAAAATGTTTCTTGAGGTCTGTGGTTGGAAAAGGCATCACATCAATTCTACCCCAGTTTATTAATCAGAGAAAGTCACAAGGACAGCCCAAATTCAAAGGGTGAAAAAGTAGGCTCCATATATTGATGGGAGAAGCTGAAAATCACATTACTAAAAGAGTAGATACATGGAAGAGAATAATCATGACTATTTTTGCAAACAATCCACCACAGAGACTTCATCTGATTTGTTCACTGCTGTATTTTGAGTACCTAGAAGAGTGCCTGGTACATAACCCAACAAAACCCCTATAGGACAGGGTAGAACTGCCCCATAGAGTTTCCAAGGAGCGCCTGGCGGATTCGAACTGCCGACCTCTTGGTTAACAGTCATAGCATTTAATCACTACGCCTCCAGTGTTTCCTCTGGTACATAAGAGCTCAAGAAATGGTAATCGAATGAATGAATGAATGCAATAAACCACATTTTGGGGGAATATTGTAAATGGAGTCCTACCTCTACTGTTCTTTTAAAGCTAAAACCAAATTTCACAGACGAATTTCTCTCTTCTTTTGTTCTTGCAAAGTCAGAATAATTGCTTCCAGAAACCATGAAGCACACCATATTTCATAGAATGATTCTCCTCCAAGGGCCTTGGAGAAGTTTCAAAACACTTTCTCATCAATCTCAACAACCTAATTTACAAGATAGGTGAGTCCTGTTACCTTCTCTTTCCTTTTCACTTTCCTTCTTCCCCCAGCTAGTCTACTTTTCTTTTTGCAAAGTTGAAACCAACTGATAGATGTCGACGAGTCTGTAGACCCTACTTATTTCCCTACCCATGTCACTGCCACATAAGCAAAATAAGCAAGAATGTAGAAATAATTCACTGGCTACTTTAGCTTAATGGGTCTAGATTTTCCAGGAATATCCAGTTTAAGGATCAAAGGGGTTTGCTGGGATTCTCTACAAATGGGCTTCAAAGCAAACTGGATTGCTCTGCTGTCCACTTGGTCAACTGAACGGATCCTATATCTTCTGGGCTTCATGCACTATTCTTAACAAATTGCAAAATGTGGTGTATTTGGGTTACTCTTCCTAAGAGGAATCCGCCAGGTGCTCCTTGGAAACTCTATGGGGCAGTTCTACTCTGTCCTATAGGGTCGCTATGAGTCAGAATCGACTCGACGGCAGTGGGTTTTTTTCCTAAAAGGCTGTTGTGGTCCCTTGGAATTGCACCCTCTTCAAAAACAGCTAACATGTTCAACTAAAAATATAACAATAATCAGGCAATTGATCCAAACATTCCTTTATGAGGTAGAATTCCTAACATATTCACCCAAGTGACAGATTGTTCAAATGCTGTTACATGTATCTAAACCTTCCCTAGCAGGCCCCTGCAATCTGGGCTGGAAATTCTTTGTTAAAAAAAGAAAGACAAAGCCTTTCCCCACTCACAGATGAAGCTGCAAAAGCGAAGTCTCATAGGAGAAACAACCTCTGACTTCCTCTTTTCTGTTACTCACCCAAATCTCCGTGGCTCAGAACCTCCTCAGCATCTTTGACTCTCTCTCTCTTCACAACCAGATGCCAGGTCCTGCCAGTTCTTTCTTTGATGTCTTTTTCAGAGCCCTCTGTTGTTTTCCATTCCTCTGTCAGCATCTGACATTCAGACCTTTATTGCTCCACACTTGCACATTGAAATTGCCTTCAAACAGAACACTTTTGCTTTGATTATTAGTGGTTCCCATTGACTAAAACTAAAGTTTTAGCTTTTTTAACCTGGTACTTAAGTGCCTCCACAAATGATCTCTAGCACCTTTGTCTATACTTATCACCCACCATTATATGAGTATTGTGCTTTGGAAAAATGGTCTAATTTCTAATCTCCATAAAGACCTGCTGCCTTGAATTTAAATGGTATGTTACGTGTGAAATTCACTTGGCGAAAATCACAGGTATTACATAACTGTGAATTATTCTGCCTTGGACCTATCCCTAATTAGCTCCTTTAATATTTTAATGATTTTCTTCTGATTCATGGCCTCTGTATTTCTTTTATCTAGTTATCCCAATCCTCATCCCTTTCTCTTTAGACCTATACTCTCTATCTCTTCCCAGACCCTTTGGATTGACAAAATATGTGGGTGGTTTTGAGTCTGCATCTTTCTCTAAGATCACCACCACCATACTCAACCCAGTCTATCAACATCCAGCAATTAAGCCCAAAATTTCATCCCATATCCTCAATTCCCAGGAAGAAGGGATAAGGTTGTTTTTTACCACTTTGCTAAAAAAAAATCTATCTTCCTACAACCCCTTCCTGCTACCTCATATCTCCAAAGCTCAATCCTGGACCTCTACACAGCCCAAACTAATATTTGTTCTCTGAATGTTTATAGGTCTAAGACCCTATGATCCATCCTATTTATTTGGCACTTACATGCTGCTACAACTGGTTGCTTACCCCTAGTAGTTTATTCTTGTATACACAAGGAGGCTGAAAGCTCATTCACGGTGGGTGACTACAGTATCTTACATCAATTTGTAGCCCCATTTTTCAGCATTATGGAAGAGTGCCTGACATATGATGGCTGTTGGTTAGTTAGTGGGTTGATTAGTCACACTGGGGTGACTGATAACAATTCACTGTCTTAGTTAAGATTTTGTAAGAGGCCTCAGGAAGGCCTGTGGAAAACAGGAGGGCATTGTGTCCCTGAAAGAAGAGATGCCAGAGCAAGAAACAAAGGCCCAGACGGGTATATTCAGAATCTAAAAAGCAAAAGTGTCAACTTCAGCATTTTACTCAAAGTCAGGCATGCATTTATGTAATGCTTTTCAACTGAGAAACTGAAGATAGCTCTCATTCTCTCAATTCTTTGGCCTCTGCATTTCATTATTGGGAGGATATATATATGCATACATTGCCTAAACCAGACTTCCAGCAGCCTCAGAGTTCTCTCTGCCATAATAGCCCTGACTTTTGTTTACCTTGGGGTTACCCGGGGCTTTCTTGCCCTGCAGCAGTGATTCTAACACCAGAAAGCAGTGGGACTTACAAACCTATCTGTAGATCATTTCAGGAAAGTGTAACAAGGGGAACAACAGGTGTTGCTGATTATTTCTGCGACGAGTGAAAGAATTAATTTTTAGGTAGTATTTTACATCTTTCACACGAAATACATCTTTCACACAGAACACCACTATCAAATGAGATTCAGGCAGAAATAAAAATCCTCCTCCACTTTTAAGTGAGTAATAAACACCAAAACAGATGAGTTGCTTGTTTTGAAACCAAGCGTGGCCATTTCCTTCCAGCTGGAAGTTGTAGGGAAGATGGAGGAGAGGCCTCAGCACTGTCCACTGCTTAAGAAAGGTTTTTAAAAGAGCAAATGGGCCGCTGTTGCTCTTACCTGAGGCTGCAGCTCTCTTTGGCATGTTCCCACACCTTGCCCCTATTAACTAGATGGATGCCTGAGTTTTATCTGCAAAAGTTATTCAGGGAAGATGCGTGGCTTCATGCCTGAAGGATGAGAAGTAACTGTATCTTTACAGGTCCAGATTTTTAAAAAGAAATCACTCATCTAGAATGTGTTTCAGTGCTGAAAACTAAACTTACTCATCTAAATGTCGTATCCCTGTCCTGCAGAGCAGGATCTTCTATTGATAACTGTTTTTTTTTAATCTAATTTTAAAATCATTCAAAGAAAAACAAGTACACAGATATTCTGATTAAAATAAAATGCATGTGTAATTATATCAGTTTATTGTAGCATTACCATAATTAAAGTCTTTTATGTCACAGGGAAAAGTGAAGGCCAATTTTGATGCATAAATACTTTGCCTTAATCCAAATACTTAAAAAAAAAATAAAAAGCATCGGGGACTATTTAGAGCTACGCAGCACTTTTGCACTTCTTCCTCTCCTTTCTCTATTGCCTTGGCAATTATGACCCAAATTGAATGCTCCTTCCCCCTTCTGGCATAAATCCTCCAAAGCAGGAGGAATGCATGTCCAAAAGCCATTGTCATACAGTTCTGTAAAAGACACAAATCAATGGAAGTCTTAAAACTTAAAATGTGGTACTTGCTGCCCAAGGCATAGTTTAGATGTGCACATTTTGGTTTCAAATGATTTTAAATACAGAATTTGTTCTCAAAATTTAGTAAAACATACAGAAAAGTTTGTTTTCTCATATAGCTCTATTTTCATTATTGTAGGCAAAAAAGGAATTGAAGTTTCCAACGGCTAATGTTGGACTGGAGAAGTCTTACCTTATCTTCTCCACCACAGCCCTTTGTCAAGGTCACATATGTATAGCCAAACCACCCTTTGAGTTCTCAAAGTTCTTATGCTTTCTCTATTTTAACAGCATATGACGCCCACCCCCATTTTAAGTTGAAGAAAAAGACATCAAATGGAAGTTTTGTTCAGTCTGATAAACAATAAAATGGCTTCAGTGATAATGCTGCTTTTTACCCTCTTAACTAAAAACACAAGTGACCTTTTCAAAGGCAACTTTTACAAATTGTAACTACAACAGTTCTCAAAACAGCTGAAGCAAACATTCAAAAGTTACAGTTGAAGAGGGAAGTAAAAATCAGTAACTTTCTGCAAGTACTGGAAAATGAAACGACTCTTCAAAAAATTAGAGGCTAGATCTAACAATGTCAAACCTCTCGACCCTCATCACATGGTTAGAAACTTACATTCAAACTGAACACCGAGGAAACTTCCCTTTCCGGGGACAGCAAAATTATAACCGGTTTCTCAGCAGGAGAGCGAGGCTGAAAGAGTAACTGTTCAGAGAGGCAAGGGAGGATCTCTAGAATGCTTCGCAAATTCAAGCGACAAGAAGCTAGCTTTCCCATACTTCTGTGGAGCAATTCTGTCACAACAGGGAGAAAATAAAACCCTGTACAAGATTCTCAGTGGCTTCCCAGAAGGCCCACCCCTAGCTGGTCCCTTGGGGTCTCCCGCCTTTGAGGTGCTAAACTTAAATCTGGACCCACTCGAAAGTTATGGTAACTTCCCTTAAGTCCTGTACGTCCTACAGAACAAATCCAGCGCGGTATTCGGAGCTAGTCCTCCACGGAAAAGGACCAGGGGATCAATTATTTGGCGACAGTACACGCGGAATTGCGTTGAGTCAAAAACGACTCTGTTGCAACTGGTTTGCTTTTTTTTTCAGTCCACATACTTTGGGATCAAACTGCCCTTCCTTGTTTCACTGGGAGCGCAGGCTAGAGCCTCTGCCTCTGCGCACCCCTGGGCGCCCTCCCTCTTCGCCGCCTGCTGGGCGTCTCTACCACCTCTTGGTCTGTCCGACCATAAGAGGGCTCGGACCTAGTGCCGCCGACTTCCGCAAAGCCTGTTGTCTCCTGGAGCACCCGCGCGTCCTGGGGAGTTTGGATCCGGGGCAGAGACAGGCAGCCGCGCAAGCCCAGCGCAAACCAGACCGCGTACAGCACACAGCAGAGCGCAGGACCCCAGGCTGCTGGGCGTCCCCGGTGCACACACAGCGGCCAAGGGCGCCTCCCGCAGTGGGTAAGTGGCGATGCCAGCACGTGCAGACTCGGCAGCAGCAGCCTGTACAGAAGGAAGCTCGCTTTCCTCTTCCCATCGTAGATTGTCAGTTTCTTTGGTGTGTGTTGACACCTAGGCAAACCCGAACAAAGCTCTCTGCACTCCCTCCTCACTCTCCCCCACTGTCCAGCCGTTTACTTACGAGTCCACTCTAAGAGACACCTTCCGGCCACTTGCTTTGAATTCTAGAAAACAAAGCAAGCAGGGGCTGTGCATAGGAAAGTTATCCTAAGTAGTCTACGCGAGGGGGGGGGGTGGATTCCTGGGGTGTCTTCCGCGGGAAAAGCTGACCCTCCCACCTTTCCAGACAAGCAAATTAGTATAGAGAAGACAGCAAAGGAGAAAAGAGATCACGAGATCTAAAGAAAGTGAAGTTTCCTATAGCAAGAGGGCGCGGGAAATGGAGCAAAATCCTGAACTTTAAGTTCAAGTTCTAGAAGTGGGGCGCTCAGGTAGGTGTCATTAGTACATGCAGTTGCTGTAAGAAGAGTTCACTTTCTGTTTGAATTTTCTGCCCTAAATTACTGAGGTTTAAACATTATGCCGAGAAGATTTTGGGGGTAGGGGGTAGGCAGAAGAGGGAGGAGGCAAATGCTGGAACCAAAACGGATGCAGAGGCCAAAGTCTGAGCCAAGGTCGCCTCGAGAAGCTTGGCCCTCCTTTCTGAGCATTCTTCCCCCACCGCTGGGGCCTCTTTGCACAAAGCGCCCTTCCCCGGTGCGGGGAGGACAGGGCCTGGAAGCCGCCGGGGCACAGCAGCTAGCTGGGGAAGTAACGGGAAAAGTAGCAAGTCATAGTGGTTGTTGTTTCCAGAGGGACTTAGGGAGGCAAAGGGGGCAGGACGAGTCCTATAGCTCCCTACTTGCTGGCTACTCCTCCATCATCGGCGGCAGAACTTGCACTTAATGATCTTCTTAAATGCGTTTTGGAAGTCCTTGTTGAAGTAGGCGTAGATGACAGGGTTGAGCAGGGAGTTGGAGTAGCCCAGCCAGTTGATTATGGCGCCCAACAGGGCGGGAATGTGGCAGCTGCTCTCGCAGAAGGGCAGAAGCAGGGCTACGATGAAGAAGGGTAACCAGCAGAGGATGAAAGTGCCCATGATGATGCCCAACGTCTTCACTGTCTTCCTTTCGCGAGCTAGGGCCATCTTTCGCTTGGCTTCAGCGTTGCGTTCATTTTTCCTCTCGAAAGAGATGGGCGCACTGGGGGCCGCACTAGGCAGTGGCAGGTGTTCTTTGGAGTTGCCCAGGTGGTGCACCTCGATCACCTCCAGGGCGGCGCCGTAGTCGCCCTGTCTCACCGCGCCATTTGCGCAAGAAGCACCCCCTGCCTTGTTCTCCACACCCCGCCTCCAGTCCCTGTTCTCTAGCTCTCCATTCACGCTCTTCTTAGGCTCCCGGGCTAGCAAGGCCCCACGGCGGTTGTCTGCTCCCTTCTTTTCCTCCTTTTTAACTGTCTTGCGGATGCGGAAGCGCGCAGCTCGAAAAATGCGCCCGTAGAGAACAAGCATGAGCATCAGCGGGATATAGAAAGCGCCAAAGGTGGAGTAAATGGTGTAGCCGTGGTCCTTGCTGATGGTGCACGCGTCGGGGTCCGAGCGGTCTTTGGGGGTGCGCCAGCCCAGCATGGGCGGGATAGAGATTAGGAAGCCAATGAGCCAAGTGAGCGAGATGAGCGCAGCGGCGCGCCGGGGTGTCCGCTTGTTCACGTAGTCGATGGGGTCTGTGATTGCCCAGTACCTGTCCAGCGCGATGGCGCACAGGTGCAGAATGGATGAGGTGCAGCACAACACGTCAAGGGCGATGAACAGGTCACAGGTGACCTGGCCCAGCGTCCACTTGTTGAGCACCTGGTAGAGCGCGGCCATGGGCAGCACTAGCACCGACACCATGAGGTCGGTGACGGCCAGCGAGCCGATTAGATAGTTGGCCACATTCTGCAGGGAGCGCTCCAGGGCGATGGCGGCCACCACGCAGGCATTGCCCAGCACCGCGCAGAAAATGAGAGTGCCCAGCAGCAACGAGGTGATCACTTGGTAGCTAAGAGTCACGTCGGATGTGTCAGTAGCATTGCCCCCTGCCCCGAAGGGACCCTCCGCCGAGGTGGTATTGTTGCTCTGGGCAGGGCTGAGCACATCCATGCCTGTGAGCCCAGCCAGGGCAGGGGAGGGGAGAAAGCTCGGAGCGAGTATTCCCCCCTGGCTCCTCCCCCTAGGGTCTTCCTCTCCTTTCTCCTGGGCGTTTCGGGAGAGGAGGTGCAGGGACCTGGGCGGGAAGTTCTTACTTCTCTGGAGAAGGCATCCCCGCGGAGCGGCTTCTAGGCGCTGCCTGAGCTTCGGAGGTCCCGAGCGATCAGAGACTCCAGCTGGGGCACGCTCAGCAGTAGAGAGGTAGCTGTAACATCTGTCTCTTGTCCGTTTTACTTTGCCGCTTCCCAACTGGCTGCCTGAGCAGGAGTCTCTCCACTAGTAAACAGTCTCCAATCCCAGAAGGGGCTGGAACAGAGAAACCCCATCCTCCACGGTCATTCTGTGACCCTCCTCTCTCTCCGTCTCTACCACTGTCTACTCCACTCTCTTCTTCTCTCCAGCCTCCTTCCTCCTCCTCCCCGCTTTTTCCCACTAGCCTTCCTTTTCGGTCTCCCTCTCCCTTCTCACTCCCCTTTCTTTATCCCTCTGTGTGTCGCTCCAACAGCCAATCTCCCTCCCTCCCACGCCATCACTTCCCTCCTCACACTTCCCCAACCCTGTCTCCTTCCTCCGGCTCCTTCCCGCACCCCACCCCCAGCTTGGCGTTTTACTTTCAAGCCCTGTTGTCGATACTCAGAACTAGCTTACACACACCAGATTCTCTGTTCAGACCAACATTACAGCAAGTAAACTCCGCCTCCTACCCAGCCAAAGTCAAGGGGAAATTTATTTTTTAGCTACCCATTGCCTCAGATTTCTGTCAGATTCTTAAGTAGTGTCAAGATCACAGAATGGAAATAGGAAAGAAGACACACGGAGCGGGAATGGGAGGTGGACAGCCCTGGTTGGTCCATAAATCATTGTTAATTGATGGGCTTAAAAAAAAAAAACCCTTTAATTATCTCACAGTCCAGCCTAACTCCCTTGGGAAGGATGTTGCATGTGACTTTTTTTTCCTTCTTCTTCATATTCTTGGGGAATTGGGGGAGAAAGGAATTATAAAGGACGTGTCAAAAGGACAAGGACAGGTAAACAGCTGCATCTCAAAGTAAAGGAAGAACCCAATTCGGTATGTAATCGACACACACACACTACACACACAACACCTTTCTATCACCACTACCCGTTTAATTGAAGTGAGCAATGACACTTTCCATAGCTTTGGGGCCAGTAAATTTGGGGAAGGAAATATTTTGCCTATGAGTTGTAAAAGAGGCCGGGGCGTTTCACACGACTTCTCGCCGTTCTTACCAAAGCCTACAAACCTCTAGGGAGGGCTTAGTGGAATCCCTGGTCGCTTGCCGCTGAGCTTCTAAAACGCTGAAACTATGTTCAGCACCAGGGACAGCTCTAATCAATAAGGGCTTATATCGCCACCTTCCGGCAAACGCTTTAGAGCGCCTTCTGGAAGCCCTTGATTTGCAGAAATTAAACAGGTATTGAGGAAATTCCACACCTCAAGAAAAAGAAAGATAGTTTAAAAGAAAGGTAACATTCAGGTTTTTTTTATTTTATTTTATTCAAAAATTATTTTAGTGCCCTTTTTATTGTAACCTTTATATGTCAAGCTTATTAAATTTTCTAGTTCACTGTCGTTCAAAAATTCCATGTGGGAATGCAGTTTTAAAAGACCTAGGCAAACATCTTCACCTGTTTGGGCTTTGCGCTGGCAAATGCTGCAATTTGGGACTCACACAATTGCACACATTCACCTTTAACTGCAAAAACAAAAAACAAAACAGTATTGAATTTTCAAAATGGGGATGATTATACATAGAAAACAAAGAGGCTTCTATGGGTTTTTTTCCTAAACTGTTTTCTTACCAAGAAAACCAAAATTAATTTCCTCTGAATATAGTAAAGAATGGGATTATTAATCAATTAGAATAAACAGAACACAGCAAGTTTCATGAATACAACCTGATACATGACTGAAGTGAAGGAAAAATGTAAAATGCACTTCCCAAAACAGGTGATCCTAGATAATGTACACAAATTCACTACACAGATTGTACCAGTCTTAATATTGTGTTCAGTTCAAATGTGAGTTCTCAGCTTCACAGCTTTGAATTCTCCAAAACCCAATAAAAGAGCAATCACTGAACCACCAAAGAATACCCAATTGGGTCGATGCAGATGGTAGAGGAGCAGTGTAAAAGTGTTTGAAGATGGATTGTTTTACAACCCAGTGCTGGGCACAGTTCCCACGCAATCATTTCAGTATGCCACAATAATGGATCTGCCATTTATGATGATTCATAGCATTGAAAAGAAATAGGTAAGTATACATGGCAATGCTGGCTACAGACTCTGAGGAAGCCTTTATAAGATTCCTTCAGGTACCCATTCCTCCTATAAAAATGTTGTTACAAATACAGAACTAAATAGCTCTGTTAAAATACAGTTGCAGGTCTGGAATCTCCACAAACTTTTAGAAATATAGTTGATAATAGAAACAAAGAATAAAAGAAATTTAAATGAAAAAAAGCAAATATGTATATATACTTGAATCCAAATTGTATCTAATTTAACACAAATATGTAAATTACAAATAGTAAGTATAGCTGCAATCGTGTTTTCATTTCTTGGATCCCAAATGGTTTTATAACTGACAGCCTAATATTTCCTTTCTAAAATCTAAAGTTAACACTATTTTTGAGGTCTGGCATTTGCTATTCTGCTCTAATATTCCAAAATGCAGCATTTGTATTCAAGTTTGGAGAAAAAAAACAATTAAGCTGTGTTTTATCCTCAGAAATAATGTAAGTAATATTTCAAATATCTAATTTCTTAAAATTTAGAGCTAGTTTTTTAGGCACTCGTATGAACATTGGAAGCCCTGGTAGTGTAGTGGTTAACAGCTGTGGCTGCTGACCAGAAGGTTGGCAGTTCGAATCCAGCAGGTGCTCCTCGGAAACCCTATGGGGCAATTCTATTAGGAGGAAAAACAGAAGTATAAGAGGATATTCAGCACTGCCTAAGGTTCCATAGGCTTCAAGTGGCAAATAATTACGTATGACTTTTTACACTATCGAATTAATATTGTGATATATAATAACAGCAGAATGAAGTTGCATTTCTTCACATTGATGCTTTGCTAACTCTTCTACATGTAACCCTTTAAGATACAGAATTCCAGATATGGCTGAAGAAAGCGGTGCAAACCAAAATTCCTGCATAAAGAGCTAGGCTCTTGTTCTTCAAGGCTTGCGAAACTAACCTATGGAAAAGCTACCTTTATGTTGGTACTATTGACTACATCGTTGGGTAAGACAAAATCCTGTCATTTTGCTTTTATTTTGTTTTTGAATATTCCAGACACAAGCCTGAACTTGTCTGGTTATGAATCTGGAGTTTAAACAGTCATCCATCATGTAAAATTTCTGTAAATTAGTTTATGGGAGATAAAGATTTTTAACATTTTCACAGGAAATTTGAAACAAGCCCAGCATTTCAATGTAGTTCTTTGACCGGGGACACAAGATAAGAAGGTAAGCTGAAATTTTGCTGGGAACCCTAAATGTTCTATCAATGACAAAGGCTCAGTAATGATTGGGGTTCTCAGTAATTAATATGTTTATCCATCAAATTGTGGCAGATTTTTTCTATTAATGACAAAAGACCTTCTATGGTAAAGAGTTGAAAATTCACATAGGGAGGAGGGTTAGAAAATTATTTCTAAAAGCTCCTATTTAAAAATGAAAAAAAAGTTTTCCCTTTTTTTTGATTAATTAAAACTAGGATGAATTATTTTTTAAAAGTGGAAAATACTGTTCTGCTTTTAATGTTCCTCAAGCCTCAAAAACTACAGCAGTAAAGCAATTATAGTCGTTTTCCCAAAACCATGCATTTTGATTGGAATTCACTAGAAAAGCACATCGAAGAGAAAATTTTTGCTTAGATAATTTTGGAGATGTGGTTTTCTAACAGTGAGAATTAAATGGTCATTTACAAGAAATGCAACAAAAAGTGCAAGATAATAAATTCTCCTTGAAACTGGGTATACTTTCTTGAGGGTTGTGGGTTGGAAGAGGTTCTAAGTCTCACCATTTATCTTCCTTTGATCACATCATTTCTTGACTGTTCTTTCTCCATGCCAGGTATGTCTTCCAGGTCCAGAACTTTACTGAGTTTTCAGTGGCAAAACACCAACAGTGAAAACCTAGGTCTCTGTTCCTGAGAACTGTAAGGTTGGCTTGATTCATTAACACATACTCTAAAAACACAGCGTGTAAAAAGTGAAAATAAATATGTAACATGTTGGGTTTACTATGTGTGTGACCTTGGGCAAGTCAATTAACCAATAATACTAGTAATAGTGATATGAAGTAATAATATTAATTCTCTTAATCAGTAATTATTAATTGCTGAGAAGTATGGAGTAAAAGCATTGGGCGGGCTTAGTGAAAGAGCAATAACCAAAACAAACCAAACGCAGTGCCATCAAGTCAATTCCGACTCATAGTGACCCAATAGGACAGAGTAGAGCTGCCCCATAGAGTTTCCAAGGAGTGCCTGGTGGATTCGAACTGCCAACCCTTTGGTTAGCAGCCATAGGATTTAACCACTATGTCACCAGGGTTTCCAGAAGAGCAATAGCTTGAAAAAAATAATATTCTTTCAGCTGAGGGTTTACTTTAAAAACAATTTCCATGTGTCTGTTAAATTCTCCCTGCTCTTAAAAAACTTGTTAAGCTTCCAATTCTCTAGGAAATTCTGAGGACATCATGTGAAAAAAGAAAATGATGTGACATCTGCATTCTGGAAATCCTTGACTTAAATCAGAAGCTACTGAGGGGGAAAAAAGTTTGTCAACAAAAAAGTTCAATAATCGGTATTGAATTGGAGTCTGCCACTTCCCTGGGAGCTCAACCATTTGTTCAAAAGCATAGAGTGAAGAATTGAAATTCATACAGCCCAATAATGCATTTAAAAATACAATAAAAATGATAAGCAGAATTCTTGTTGTGAGAAATTATCAGATTATAGTGTCAGGCGTTATTAACTTACTTTTCAGAACTCAGTTCTTCTATAATGCTCTTTTTCTGACAATATTCTCATGGTTTATTTTCATAAGGGTAAGAGCATATCTGAGATGAGAAAAATGTTTGGAATGTTAGCTCAATAATTCCTGCTGTTCTGAGAATGGTTGGAGATCAAAAATTAGCTAATGATTACTTGAAACCAAACTCAGCTACCCTATTTAATCTAGCTAAAAAAAAAAAAAAATCTAGCTATGGTTGGAGAAAATTCATACAATTTAACTTGCTTTGGCAAGTAACTTTTTTGTTAGAAAACTAAAACCAGTGCTCAACATATTGTTTTAATCTTGTTTTAGAACATATTTCTTATAAAAGGCAGCAATTGTGATTACAAAATATCAGACTAAAAACTATGCCATTTGGTCAATTGGAGAAGTAATGTGATAACTGAGAGTGGTGGCTCCAGGCCACAGACTTGAATGCAAATAACTACCACTAGCCTTGAATGTTTTCTTTTATCTTTGCATTTTATTACGCATTATATGAGATGTGTCAAAAATATAAAGATAATTACATATGAAGAATAATAAATACTTATGTGCTTTAAAAAAAGCTTAAGAAAAATGATAGAATCTATTCCATTGAAGCCCATTTACTCTTGAATTTAATGTTTATCATTTCCACGTATGACTTTATACTTTTAGACTACATGAATGTGTCACTAAACAATATGTAGAATAATTTTCTTTCTCATGTTTAAATATTATGTAAATGTATCATTCTCTGTTCCTTCTTCTGCAACTTCCTTTTTTCACTTAACGTTATCTTTGTGAGATTCATCTGTATTGATACAAGCAGATGTAGTTCATTTATTTTTACTCTCATGTAGAGAGGAAACCCTGATAGCATAATGGTTAAGTGCTATGGATGCTAACCAAAAGGTCAGCAGTTTGAATCCACGAGGTGCTCCTTGGAAACTTCATGGGACAGTTCTACTCTGTCCTTTAGGGTCACTATGAGTCAGAATCAACTTGATGGCAATGGGTTCAGGTTTTCTTGTGTAGATAGAGTTCCATTGTGTGACTAATACCACAAATTATCATAGTTAGTTAATATCTAATTTGTTTCCAATTTTTTGTTCTTATAAACAATGCCACTATAAACATTCTTATGCATATCTTTTTGTATACACGTAAACTGGAGTTAAATAGATCAGTGCTTCTCAAACAAATCACTTGGGAAACTTGTAAAAAAGCAGATTCTGACTCAGTAGGTCTGAGGTAGGGTTCAAGACTCTGCATTTCTAACACGCTCGCAGATGACCCTGATATGACTAAGTCACAGGCCCGACTTAGAGTGGCAAGGATCAAAGCATTCAGAAGCGGAATTGGGCTCAGCTTCAACTTTACTAGATATAGCCCAATTTTTCTCCAAAGTGGTTGTATAAAACTTTATAACAACTAAAAATACTTGATTATAAATTCCAATTGCTTCAGTAAGATTGAGTGTTTTTTTACGTTTCTTCACTGTGAATTACCTAATCAGTCTTCGACTTTTTTTTTTTAATTGAATTTTTTTTTTTTTTTAGCTTACTGATTTTAGAACTCCATTGTCTATTCTGGATATTAGCCTTTGGTCATTTGTGTTATCAAAAATATTTTATCCCAATCTTTAGCTCATACTTTCACTTTTTAAAAGTGTCTTCTGATGAATATACATGTTTCCACTTAATGTAATTGGATGCTTCTCTGTTTTTTGCATTTGGTGGCTTGTTTTAGAAATCCTTTTCTACCTTGAGGTTATAGAGATATCAGCCAATTTTTTTTCTATTTTCCTATTTAGTTCATTGGCTTATCTAGAATTGATTTTTGATAATAGTGCGATGTAGGAATTGAGTGCAATTTTTACAGTTAGGTTAAAAAATTACTCAGAGCCTTTTATTAATAACCCATTCTTTCCCCTCTGCTATACTTCGTGTTCCCACACACTCCTGAGCCTGTTTGTAGATTCCCTATTCCCCTCAATCCATCTATTTGTCTGGCTCTATTCAAAAAATATAGTGTCTTAATTTTTACTACAAATTTAATATCTGGTACATCAAGTGCCCCACTTTATTCTTCTTTAAAAGTTTCTTGGCTATGCTTGGCCCTTTACTGTTCCATATCAACTTTGAATCAACTTTTCCATGCCACCCCATAATCCTCCAATAATATATACCCAAAACTGTTGGGAAATTTTATTGGAATTGCATTGAATTCATGTTAATATGGGAGAAACAAAAATCTTTATGATATTGAATCTTATTAATGGATATGACATAACTCCCCATTTATTTAGTTCTGTTTGCCATTCAATAAAGTTTTTAATTTTTTCCATTAATGTCATAAACAGCTTTTAGTATATTTTCTGTTAGTTTCCTTATTTTGTTGTTACTACAGCTGTGGTTGTGATTGTGGTGGATATTGTAAATGGTGTCTTTTTTAAAATTACATTTTCAGCCATTATAGGCATGTTGTTGTTGTAGTTAGTTGTGCCTTTCAGTCAATTCGGACTCATAGTGACCCCATGTATGCAGAGTAGAACTGCTCCATAGGGTTTTCAAGGTTGTTACCTTTCAGAAGCAGATTGCCAAACTTGTCTTCTGAGGAACCCCTTGGTAGGTTCAAACCACCAACCTTTCCTCTAGTAGTTGAACACTTAACCATTTAATCCACCCAGGGATTCCTGTTCAAGGTATATAGGAATTCAATTATTTTTTTTTAATTGTTTGAACCATGCTGTACCAAATTAATTGTTTGTAGGTTTTCTGGTGAATTTCCTCACATCTAGCTTGCAGTCTATTAATTCTCTCTTCAGCTGTGTCTAATCTACTTCAGTATGGATAGCACCTCAAAAATAAATATCCTTACAACTGGAACAATAAGCAACATCATGATAAACAGAGAAAAGATTGAAATCAAGGATTTCATTTTACTTCGATCCACAATCAACACCCATGAAAGCAGCAGTCAGGAAACCAAATGATGTATTGCATTGAGCAAATCTGCAGCAAAAGACCTCTTTCAAGTGTTAAAAAGCAAAGATGTCATTTTGAGGACTAAGGTCAGCCTGACCCAATCCATGGTATTTTCAAACACCTCATATTCCCGCAAAAGCTGAACAATGAATAAGGAAGAGCAAAGAAGAATTAATGCCTTTGAATTACAGTGTTGGCAAAGATATTGAATATACCATGGACTGCCAGAAGAATGAATAAGTCTGTCTTGGAAGAAGTACAGCCAGAATGTTCCTTAGAAATAAGGATGACAAGACTTTGTCTCATGTACTTCGGACATGTTATCAGGAGGGACCAGGCCCTGGAGAAGGACATCATGTTTGTTAAAGTAGAGGGTCAGCAGAGAAGAGGAAGACCTTCAATGAAATGGATTGACAGAGTGGCTGCAACAATGGGCTCAAGCATAACAATGATTGAGGATGGCACAGAACTGGGCAGTGTTTCATTCTGTTTTACTAGGGTAGCTATGAGTTGGAGCTGACTGGACAGGACCTAATGACAACAACAATCTGCTGTTTAAGCTATCTTTTATGTTTTTAATTTGTTATATATTTTATTTTTAGAAGTTCTATTTGTTTTCTTTTTTCAAATGTATCTAACTAGTTTAACAGACCTATATTTCTTTATCAAGTTTACGATTCTATCATTTCTGTTAACATTTTAAACATGATTATTTTAAATTCTGTCTCTTCTTAATCCAGTGTCTAAATCTAATTCTCTGGTCATTGTTTCTAGTAAGTCTCATTCGCAGTTTCTATTGTGTTTGGTGATTTTATATTGTGTGCTCATATTTGGCTAATCTGTTTATATCTTGAGGATCCTGGTTTAATGGAACATTCTCCCAGGAAGATTTGTTTTTCCTTCTGTTACATACAACGCTATGCTACTAACTCTAGTCTACCCTAATTTCTTAGTCTGTGGTTTTCTTAGACTGAGTAAAAAGAGTAGATAGTAGAAATTTGAACCCCAAACATGTGAAGAAAACTCCTAAAGATAAGTATTATCAAGTGAGTCTTTATCCATTTATAGAGTAAGCCAGAGAGACACATTTTTTTTTTCTGGCCCACCCTTTCACTGATGTTCTTTGAAGGTTCTAGCTTTATGTAGCTATCTCAGTTCTAATCCCCTAGACTTTGTTTTGGCTCATTGGAGAGCCATTAAAACAACAGGATTTAGGTATGTTTGATCATCAAATGTCCCCCAGTGCATCTATGGCTTCATTGCTGACTTATCACTATGGCTTTTGGGGGTCCTTTTGGGGGTCCTGAAGATTTTCCTTAATTTTTCAGAAACTCAGCTATACTTATTAGTTGTAGTTTATCCATTGTTCCTTGGTATTTTTGTAGTGGAATAAAATTTAAAATGCAGAATCTGCAAAATTTACTGGAAGCAGAAGTTAACACTGAGATTTATAAAATTGTAGATACTGATAGAAAATTTTCTACCTTATTAAGTGTCATCAGGAGTAAATGAGAAAAAGTAACTAAAGTACTTAACAGAGTTCCTGATATTATAAATGTTAGTAAAATGAAGATCTTAATTAGTTTTGCAAAACATTTTCTGTATTGAACTTTCTTCATCTTCTCCATTTATGTGAAATATTTTTGTTCTCCAAAGAGAATATAAATGGTCATTTGTCTGTGTAAATAATGTCATGGATTGAATTGTGTCTCCCAAAGATGTCTGTCATCTTGGCTGAGCCATGATTCCCAGTATGTCGTGATTGTCCACCATTTTGTCATCTGATGTGATTTTCCTGTGTGTTATAAATCCTATCTCTATGATATTAATGAGGTGGGATTAGGACAGTTATGCTAATATGGCAGGACTCAATCTACAAGATTAGATTGTGTCTTAAATTAATCTCTGTTGATATATGAAAGACAGAAGTGAGCAGAGAGACACGGTTACCTCATACCACCAAGAAACAAGAGCCAGGAGAATAGCATGTCCTTTGGACCCAGGGTTCCTGCATTGAGAAGCTCCTCAACCAGGGGAAGATCGATGACAAGTCACCTTCTTCCAGAGCTGACAGAAAGAGAAGGACTTCCCCTGGAGCTGGCCCCTGAATTTGGATTTCTAGCCTCCTGGACTGTGAGAGAATAAACTTCTGTATGTTAAAACCATCCACTTGTGGTATTTCTGTTATAGCAGCACTAGATGACTAAGACAAATAGTAACTAGAATTTTTATATGTTTTACATTTTTCAAAACAGTTACACATACACTTAACTTTTTAAATGTAAAATAAATATAGGGAAATTATACTAAATCATATTATTGGACTTTACAATCTATAACTTAAAGACTCTACAGAGAAAGATCTCTTTAAGCTAACACTAGTTGAAAGTAGCTGTTAATGTTTTATCAAAGGCAATTTCTTATTTGAAATTATCTAAGAAGTAACATTTTGAAAAGTTGCTTAGAAATTATCTTTAGCACTATTTATCCATTTTTAAAGTGGATGATGTCAGTTTTCTAAAATGATCTTATTCTTAATTTTCCAGTGCCACCTAGAATACTATAAATAAATAAATAAATAACACCTTTTGGCATAAGTTATGCCTTTCAATAATTTTTATTGTGAGTGGGAAGTCATTTATCCCAGGCCCATCACTTAATGAGAAACAAAACAAAAACAGACAAAACAATGGTTTTCTGATGATATAAATGTTGAAAATATCTATTCTTATTACAGGGAATGGGAGATGAGTGTGCCATAGAATCTGGTTGTTACTAAATGCAGTGTTGATACAGTTTTAATATCAAACAATAATATTAACCTTTTTCTACAAGTAATCTAAAATTGAAATTTGCCTTCAGACTGAGTACCTCTTTTTGTTTTAGTTTATTTTTGGGTTTTGCAGCTTTTTCAAATTGTTTGGGAAACACAGCTGGTCTTATTAATATTCTGAGACAGGCTAATTGAAGAAGATGACTGTCATTATGTGTAGCTCTGAATCTCAGCCTCTGGACTTCGTAGCCAACTGCTCTACCTTCAATAGAAAGAAATGGAAGTAAATGCCAGTATTTAGGATTAAATATTAATAAGTATATTACAGTATACTTTCATATACTGTAATAACAGTGGTAACCAGCATGATTGAGGGTTTATTATATGCCTAACACCATGCTAAGCCCTTTCCATGTACTATTTTATTTAATCTTTACAACAGCCTATAAAATAGGATTATTCCATTTTGTAAATAAAGAAATGGAGGCTTGGAATGGCCTATTGCTTGTTTGCTTCTTAAATGCTTGAATACAGTGAAGGAGTAGAATTCCCTACCCTGGAAAATTCTAAGTGCAGCTACTTGACCTTAGCACCTGCTATTGCTCATTTAATCAAGACCACCGGCTAATCAGAAGGTACTTCTCAGCAATAGGCAGGCACAGATGTACGACATAAAAGTGTCCTAGGTAGAGACCCTGACCTGCCTGAAAACACGCCCCTGAGAACTGCCTGGATAATTCTAAGTAATTGTGTTTTTAAAAAGTAGTCCCTGGTTCCTCTTAGAGGAGCCTGGATATTACCTGGATTATCTGCTTGACAACTCCATTAACATCCCCCTTTCTGACTTCCTGTCTGCTGATATAGCAAATACTTCAAAATGGTAAAGGACTGCAGACTCTTCTAACTCAAATTTATTCAATTTTCAGAAAAAGAAACCAGGGTCCTCACAGTTAAGTAACTTGCCCTAGTCTTCACAGTGGGTGCCTCAGATTAGCCTGACTGCATCAGTTAAAAGACATCTGACGTTACTATCCAGGTTTCAGACTAAACTATTACTTAACCCCAGTGAAAAATACCCAAAGAGCTTGAAACAGACCAATAAAGTCTGTTTGTTTTCAATAATCTGTTCCTTCCTTCTTCCCTCCCTTCTTCCCTCCCTTCATTCTTTCATTTGTTCAACAAGCTCTTATAGTATGTCTGCTGTAAAGATGGAAAGAGTCTATGCCTCATCATTCGTTGGAGCACATTTGCCAGCCACACTAGGGATGGCCTCATCAGGAGAGGAAGATAGCCTGATTCAGTTACTCAGTCTTTGGCTCAATCTGCTATGTTTCTGGAGTATTTACTATTTATTCTAGGGTTTGGGTACATAGTGATGAATGAGACATACGAGTGTCTCTACACTCAAGGATCTTGTAATTGGTAGAGACACACTATAAACAGGTGAACAGATAAACAAACGAGATACTTCCAGGTACTGATAATATTATGAAGAAGGTAAGATTGAATAACAAGGTGGAGTGACTAGAAGGGTCTCCACTTTATGTAAGTGGTGAGAGGAGGCTTCTCTGGGTGATAACATTTGAGTTGACTCCCTAAATCATGTAAAGGAGACAACCATTCAAAGATTTTATTGATGGTATGCCACAATGACACATGGGTCCTCTCAGCCTTTGGACCAGCAGGGCAACCATAGCCCAAGTCAGTAGCTTCTAGTGGGCTTCTATTTCCTCCTCTGTTTACTCCAGTATGTTATACCAATATTAACATTTTCTATGTGTTCTGTCATATAAAAAGCACTGGGAAGCATTGTTCTAGGTAAAGAGAAAACCCATGCAGAAGGAAAGCAAATGTGAGGCCCTGAGATGGGAATGAGCTTGGTGTGCTGGATAACAGAAACAATATAGTGCACAATAGAGTGACAGGGAGAGAGGTCAGCCAGTAGGCAGGAGCCACCTCTTGTAGACCATTAAAGCCTTGGTATGGAATTCAAATTTTACCCTAGTGATGGGAATTAGGAAACCCTGGTGGCATAGTGGTTAAGTGCTATGGCTGCTAACCAACAGGTCAGCAGTTCAAATCTGCCAGGCGCTCCTTGGAAACTCTGTGGGGCAGTTCTACTCTGTCCTATAGGGTTGCTATGAGTCGGAATCAACTCAAAGGCAGCAGGTTTGGGTTTTTTTTTTTTTAATGATGGGAATTAATTGGAGCATTGGAAGTAGGAGAACTGATGTCATTTGATTTACGTTTTGGGAAAGATAACTCTGTCTAATATGATAGGGATGGCATGGAGTTTCAGTCATCAAGATGAGAGTTAACAGTTACTTAGATCAAGGTATTACAGTGGCAATGGGGAAAAAGCTCAGATGTGGAATGTGTTACCAACAGGACTTACTGATGCATTGAATGTGGAGGATGGGAGCAAGAGAAGAATCAAGGAAAACTCCTTGGTGATTATTAAAGAATAACTACTAGATATCAAAATCAAAATGTCAGATAGGCAGTCCTATGCACCTAATGTATGTCTGTCTTTATAGTGTGAAAACAATTGTGAAAATCATTTCCAAATGTACCAGCATCTTCACATAGAGCTGAAACCTTCTTGCTGTCACCATCAGCCCAAGTCCTTTTGAGAAACCTCAAATATCACCTTAAAATGCATTTGGAATCTCAGCCACTCAACTCCCAGGTGTTTCTCCAGCTTGAGTCGCATCCAAGTTTGGGGCCCCTCTAGGAATATATCATTACATTCTCAACTAACCCTAGAGAACTTCAGGGAAGCTCTGTTCTCCACCATATCCCATGTTCCCCAAGCAGGCTTGGAATACCTGTATATGTATGGAACACGTGCTTGGTATGCACATCTTTATCAGTAGAAGGGAGGTGGACATAAAAGTTATACCTTGTCTATTTCCAAAAAGGAATTAAATAGATTTGTATATTAACACACATGTTAAACAGATTAATCAAAATACAGATCAAAAAAAATATTGGAAATAATACGAAAATTGGAGACAAATTTTTATCTGGAATCTGGTGCGAAAGGTTTTTGTGATCAAGTACTAAAATTAACTCTAAGTTTCCTTGTAGCCAAAGCATAAAATAAATGGACCGTGTACTTTTCTTTGTCTAGTGAAAGGAAACATGAAATTGTTGTAGGAGATACAGGCTTTTACTTGATATCAAAAATGGAAGGAATATATTACAGTGCTCATTTCCAAGTAATTTAGTAAATTACATATTCCCTGCCTATTTGCATAGGTTCAGAAATATTTTTCCAATGCTGTTTCGTGGAAGCTGAAGGTTTATATTAGTGAAGGTCTTTCATAGCACCTCAGATGAAGTATCTGGTACATATATCTATGTACATTGTTTTATGGTGATGAAACCTGATCAAATTTGAATACGCTTGCCTTCTAGATCTCCCCAATGCTGGCACCTCCATGTCACTGCTTACAGTCCCCTCAAACTAGCATATTCATCTCCATCTTCTCCACCAAAGAAAATCCTATCTTCGAGGCAAAACAATGTCTGAGCCCATGCCTTTACTAACTATACGGTAGTTTTTTAGTTAGAAGCTCACTTGTTGTTAGCCGCCCATGAGTCAACCCTGACTCATGGTGACCCTGTGCACAACAGAATGAAACATTGTCTGGTCCTGTGCCATCCTTCTGACTGGAAGCAGATCAGACAGCTGGGATCTTTTTTCCTTGGCTGATTTTTGGAAGTAGATCACCAGACCTTTCTTCTTAGTCTGTCTGAAACCCGTTCATCATCATAGAAACACATAAGCCTCTACTGACAGATGAATGAGTGGTGGCTGCCCATAATATACATTGGCTGAGAATCAAACTCTGGTGTCACACATGAAAGGCAAGAATTCTACCATTGAACCACGAATGCCCCCCAAAGCTCACCCAGGAAGCTATTAAAATAGACAGGTACCCAGGCCTTACCCCAGACCAATTGAATAAGAATTTCTACTGAGTAGGGGCCTGGGCATCACTTTTTTTTTTAAGCTCTCAGTTGATTTTAATGAATAAATCAGGTTAAGAATTTCTAAGCTAAGTTAGAGCTGCCTCCTGGTTACAATTGGTTCTAAGTCAAATGCAGAGCTTCAGCTGGCTTTCCCTCCTGAGAGAGTTAGAAAAAGAAAAAAAAAAAAGCCAACTCCAACAGACTGTGCTCCAAACAAGAAAGTGTTTGTGTTCACCTACCATGGAAAGTAAATGAGTAATTACCTCCTTGACTTTGGATTTAATGAGAAAAACTGCATAGCAAATCTGCTTTGGTTCTGGCTTCACTCAAAAGCTATGTAGGAATAGACTTCACTGAGTCTTTTTCACCATCTCATTAAGAAAAGAGGAGAAAGCATTATAGGAAGAGTATACCAAAAAACCAAACCCATTGCCCTCAAGTCAATTCCGACTCACAGTGACCCTACAGGACAGAGTAGAACTGACCCATTGGGATTTCCAAGGCCGTATTTAATCTTTAAGGAAGCAGACTGCCACATCTTTCTCTCACAGAGCTACTGAGGTTTGAATCACCAACCTTTCTGTTAGCAACCAAGTGCTTAAGCCTAACCACTGTGTCCCCAGGGTTCCGTCAAGTCGATTTAGACTCATAGTGACCCCACATGACAGAGTAGAGCTGCCCCCATGGGGTTTTCTTGGAAGCAGATCACGAAGTCTTTTTCTCAAGCTACTGGAAGGATCCAAACCACCAACCTTTCAGTTAGCAGTCAAGCACTTAACTTTTGTACCACAAGGGCTTCTGTATTTTTAACAAGACCCCTATTTGAGTCTGATAGTGGTGGTAAATAAGAAGCAGGAGTTTAAAAACAAAATGCCCCCTTTTTTTTTTTTTTGTCATGTATCTGTAGGATAAAGACCTGGCAATCTGCTCCCATAAAAATTATAGCCTAGAAAAGCTTATAGGGCACTTCTTCTTTGTCCTATAGGGTCAACATGAGTCAGAATCAACTAAACAGCACATAATAACAACAGTGTTCCTTACTGGTTCTCACACAAACCCAAAGGCCTTTTGACCATTTCTGAGAGGAAACTGAATTAAGAAAATCTAAGTTTGGAGAAAATTTTCAAAGATCACAGCAGAGTCATTCCAGCTGAAGGGAAAAGACAGCAGAGTGAAAAGAAGTTCAGGCAGCAACTGGAGCCAGCTGGGGAGTAAGGGCCCTGACATTGGAAAGATACGCAAGTGGGGAGGCCAGATCTGGGTTGGAGTAAAGAAAACAGGCAGCCAACCAGAGAAGATTCTCTGTTGTGAGCATTTTGGAGAATAATGCTCCAGCTGTGGTCCTGGAAGTCAGATGTAATAATCCTGCCCTTCTTAGATGCAAACTCCTGTAATCAAGCTGTGAAAAACAGACCAACTTTCATCTACTATTGTTGGATGAAGGCTAATTTGGTCAAACCGTGGGGCTTCAATTCTCACATCCCTATCAGAAACAAAGTGCTTCAAGTTTAGGAAATATGAGCTTAGAAGTTCACTCAGAACCACACACTGGCTGCTCTGTGAGGCAGAGAGAAAAAGGGAGAGAAACTCCCTGCCCAGGGAGTAATAACCATTTACTCCTCCGCTCATTAGCTCATTTGCTTATTTGCTTATCTATCAGTCATTTATTTTTCAGTTGTGAAAATAATTTTAAGCACCAGTTATATGTGTTTTAGCTTGGGTTCCCCGAAGAGCAGAATCTGAGACAAGAACTTGGGTGCAAAGAGTGTTTTGAAGAAGTGATGTCACACAGCAGAAGGGAGGAAGTAGAAAGAAAAGAAAAGGAAGAAAGAAAAGCCAGTGTAAAAGTACATTATGGAGGCTTTCACTGGGGGCAAGGAGGACTCCATTCTGCTACAACTTTCTGAGATGCATTAGAATTTTTCTTGGAATTGTCTCCCTGAAGGGAGGGAAGAAGGACCAGTCATCTGAGGGCTGTAGTCTCCCACTGCTGAAAGGTTGTCCTGTCTTTGTTAACTTCTTTCATGCTTCCAACTCCATATGAATCCAGGTCAAGCAAGCACCCCCTAGTGTCCAAGGCATCAGAGGAACACAGAGCAGAAAACAAGTGAGAAGCTGTCAACTGAAGTGAGCTGAGACCTTCACAGATTTGTTCATCCATCAAAGCTAAACTCAGATGGGAAGCCAAGACAATGGTAGTTGGAGATTCAGATGTGTCAGCTACAGTATGTCAGGCTCCTGCTAACCTATAAAGATAAATAAATCATGTTCTCTGACTACTAAGATTTCTTATCTTGTAATGGAGACAAACATACAAAGAAAAAGTAACATTCAATATGAAAAGTACTAAAGCAATATCTAAAATGCTTTATTAGAAGAAATAGAGGGAGAAATTATTTGGGGGATGGGAAATTTGGAGAAAGGAAAGGAAGAGACTAGAGAAAGGAGACTTCAGAGGGCTTCACTGAAATATAAGCTGAATCAGCGTGGTAAGAGAAAAATAAAAGAAATATGTGTTCATTATAAGAACAAGGTACATTCTGGAAATGGTGTTCAGTAAAGTATGACTGAGCGTGGAGTTTATGTGAAAGAAGCATATGAGATTAAGGCAATTGGAAGACCATTGAAGTTTAAGCAGGACAGTGACTCAAAGGAGTTGTTGTCATTCTTGGTGAGTTTTCTGATTTAAAAAAAATCACGTAAATGTAATTCCTGGAAATTCATTCATTTAACAAATATTTATGAAGCATATTATGTACCAGGGACTATACCATGTGCTGAGCACAAACTGGTGAATGCAATATGGTGCTTGTCACCAAGTAGTTCTGTGTCTGGTGGTGGGAGAGAATCTTCATAACACAGAGCAATAAATGCTATTCTATGTCTAAGCACAGTGCACTACGGGAGCACAGGGAAAGACTTCCTCGCCTAGCCTTTTATGGCCCCTGAAGACTGGAAAATTAGGGGTGCTCATGTTTCTAAGGCATTCAACTGTGTAGATCATAATAAATTATGAATAACATTGAAAAGAATGGAAATTTCAGAACGTTTATGTGCTTGTGTGAAACCTGTACAGAGATCAAGAGGCAGTTGTTCAAACAGAAAAAGGGAATATTGTGTGGCTTAAAGTCAACAGAAGAGTTTGTCAGGATTGTATCCTTTCACCATACTTAATCTGTATGCTGAGCAAATAATCCCAGAAGCTGGACTATATGAAGAAGAACAGTACATCAGGATTGGAGGAATACTCTTTAACAACCTGCAGATGACAATCTTACTTGCTGAAAGTGAAGAGGACTTGAAGCACTTACTAATGAAGATCAAAGACCACAGCCTTCAGTATGGATTTCAACTCAACAAAAAGCAAACAAAAATCCTCACAACTGGACCAATGAGTAACATCATGATAAACGGAGGAAAGATTAAAGTTGTCAAGGATTATTTACTTGGATCCACAATCAATGCCTCTGAAAGCAGCAGTCAAGAAATCAAACGACAACGATGTTATTGCATTGGGCAAATCTGTTACATAAAAAAAAATAATAATAAGCCTTCTTTAAAGTGTTAAAAAGCAAAGCTGTCACTCTGAGGACTAAGGTGCACCTGACCCAAGCTATGATACTTTCTATCACCTTATATTCATGCTGCTAACTGAAAAATGGGTTATTCGAACCCACCAGCCACTCCATGAGAGAAAGATGTGGCAGTCTGCTCCCATAAAGATTACAGCCTTGTAAACCCTATAAGGCAGTTCCACTCTGCCCTATAGGGTCTCTAAGAATCGGAATTGACTCAACAGTAGTGGGGTTGCTCTGGCTTTCATATGCATGCGAAAGCTGAACGATGAATAAGGAAGACCAAAGAAGAATTGATGCCTTTGAATTATGGTGTTGGCGAAGAATATTGAGTATACCATGAACCACCATAAAAATGAAGAAGTCTGTCTTGGAAGAATTACAGCCAGAGTGCTTCTTAGAAGCTAGGATGGCAGGACTTCATCTCATATACTTTGGACATGTTATTAGGTGGGACCAGTCCCTGGAGAAGGACATCAGGCTTGATAGAGGGTCAGCAAAAAAGAGGAAGACCCTCAACGAGATGAATTGACGTGGTGGATGCAACAATGGGCTCAGACATAGCAAGGATTGTAAGAATAGCTCAGGACTATAGAGCGTTTCATTCTGTTGTACATAGGGCTGCTATGAGTCAGAGCCAACAAGACAGCACCTAACAACAGCAACATGTTTCCAAAGTTACAGAGCTTATTGCATGTCCTGAACGTAATCATTCTTATCCTTATTTTAAAGGGAAGGAAACTGAAGCATGAAGTTAAGTAGCTTGCTGATGACAAACATCTAATAAGCAGTGGAGCAAGGACTTGAAAGCAGAGCAGTCTGGCTTCATAGTCTGTGCTGTTGTGCTCTGCTGGCTCTCCAGTTCCCATCTAAGGTCAGTCCTTAGTACATCTCTGACACTCTAAGATATACTTATTTTTTTAATCTTCCATAATTAAGATCACCCTTCATCTTCTTTCTTCTACCAGGACTAAACAATCCCACTTGCCTGGACATTTTTCTAACAGGAAGAAGTCTATATCCATCTGGAAATTTTACTGGTTAATTTTCTTCCAAAACCAAGTCAGAATTGTAGTTTTAGCAGCCTATGTAGCAATCCCCCTGCATCTCTTCACCTAGTCACTACCCCTTGGTCCAAACAACTTGAATATTTTCTGTTGTGGTCTGTGTTTTTATCAACAGTGTTTTTCCCCCAAGGTAGCAACCGTCTAGACTTCACTGGTATTTTGGACAGAGCAAAAACACCAAGTCATGGTCTGAACTGAAATGGTCAGACATCAGGCATAATTTCATCTCTTTTTCACCATCATTATGTTGTTATAGTTAGCTTGCTTCAGCTAGGGACAATGTCAAATTGCTCTCAATTTTTTTCTTTACCTTTAAAGATAACCACTCTACCTCCTTTTCTTTTTGCCTCAAACTGCCATTTTTATTTTGTACATACATAAAAGAGTTTTCAAGGGTTTTCTTACATTTAGAACAGTTTCAGTGCTAATTGGAATTTAACTCCTTTAAAGGAAAATCAGTAGATATATATGACAAAAAGACATTGTATTTCAAACCTCTGCATATGGAGGGCTAATAAGAAAAGGATTTTTTCCCTCTCAATAATAACAATAATAACCAACATTTATTGAATGCTTACTACACACAAGTCACTGCTAAGTGCTTTTCATGCCTTATTTTATTTTACAGATGAGGAAACTGAGGGTTAGGGAAGTCAAATACATTGCTCAATATCAGAGCTTCCCCAGAGTCTAAGCCTTGACTACTGAGCTACCAGCTCAGGTTGGTATACTAATCTCCTTCTATTACTTTGCTGATGAATTAATCTACTTCATTATTTACTGAATTTGAGAAAATATCTCAAAAAAGAAAAGCATTTTCTTGAAGTTTTAGCTGTGTGAATTTTCACAGTCGCATTTCATGGACATTCTTTTTCCTTGCCAATTGCTGTACTTGCCCCTTCTGTTTTCTGAATGTTATCAGCAGTGGTATGTAAGTCTACCACCTTTCTTTACCATATAACAAGCACTGAGCTACAAGTAACAGATAATTCAAGCTAGAAGTAGCTTAAAAGTTAACAATATTTACCGACTTCCCAAACAAGAAAGCCAGAGTTAGGGTAGGCTCCAAGTGCAGTACCTCAAGAGTTAGGGTCCACTTCTTTACAATTCCTCAAGGGTACGCACCTTTCCTGACTTTAAACCATTAGTATCCCCTTGTTCTGTCTGAACAACTGACTCTTGATCTATGTACAGGTTCCTTATGAGCACAATCAAGTGTTCTGGAATTCCCGTTCTTTGCAATGTTTTCCATAATTTGTTATGATCCACACAGTTGAATGTCTTTGCATAGTCAATAAAACACAATTTTCAATTTTCCTAGATTTATACTTCGTACATTTCATGTTCCGATTATTAGTGGATGTTTGCACCTATTTCTTCTCATTTTGAGTCATGCCACATCAGCAAATGAAGGTCCCAGAGGCTTAGCTCCTTCCATGTCATTAAGGTTGACTCTACTTTGAGGTAGCAGTTTTTCCCCAGTCATATTTTGAGTGCCTTCCAACCTATATGGCTCATCTTCTGGCACTGTATCAGACACTGTGCCACTGCTATTCATAAGGTTTTCACTGGCTAATTCTTTTCAGAAGTAGACTGCCTGGTCCTTCTTCCTAGTCTATCTTAGTCTGGAAGCTCAGCTGAAACCTGTCTGCCATAGGTGACCCTGCTGGTATTTGAATATCTGTGGCATAGCTTCCAGCATCACAGCAACACACAAGCCCCCACAGTATGACAAACTGATAGATGTGTGGGGGTAAAGGCTGTAACCAATGTAACAAAAGAAGAAAAAAAATTGAGGCATAATAATTGAAAAGTAAAACACAAAAAATGACATCACTTGCAGAAAATATAATTGTCAACACAAAGTGAAAGATCATCTGTAAGCCACTAGAACCAAAACAAGGAATTCAGCAGCCTTCTGAATTCACACTTGACACATAAAAATAAGAACATTCATACACACCAGGAATAATTAATTAGGAAATTTAGTGGCAAATATTCATAACAGCAATAAATACACGATGTATCTAGAAATAACTTTAACAAATGATATGGAAAATCAAATTCAATGGATTATGGAAAGACATGAAAGATAACCTAAATCAATAAATATATGGATATATACATGGTCTTGGATAGAAAGTCATAATATTAAAATTTCAGTATTATCCAAGTTAAGTTATAATATCAATTTAGAAATCTCGACAAACTTAGACCTAAACCTAAACTGATGCTGAAATTCATGTAGAACAAAAGACATCAGAAAAGTTAAAGAGAAGCCACAAATAGAAGATATTTGGCACAGGTATATCTGACAAAGGTTTAGTATCCAAAACATAAAAAGAAATCCTATAAGTTAATATAAGAAAGAAAAGCACCCTCTTCCACCCCTGCAAAATAGGCACAGTATAAACCCAAAAAAGAAAACCAAACCCGTTGCTGTCGAGTCGATTCCGACTCATAGCAACCCTATAGGACAGAGTAGAACTGCCCCATAGAGTTTCCGAGGAGCACCTGGTGGATTCAAACTGCTGACCTCCTGGTTAGCAGCCATAGCACTTAACCACTAGGCCACCAGGGTTTCCAGGCATAGAATATAAACAGGCAATTCACAGATTAGGAAACCTAAATGACAAATTAACATGTGAAAAGAATCTCAACTTCTTTAACGATCAAGGAAATGAAAACAATAATAAGGTACAATTTCATATCCAACAGATTGGCAAAAACATAAAGTTTGACAACGCCAAATTGACAAGTTTCTGGGAAAACAGGGACTCATCAATCATAGGTTGTGAGCATACATGTGTATAACTGCTTTGAAGAACAATTATGTGTTTGAACTGCTTTGAAAAGCAAGAATATCATGTAAACATGACGTTTCTGCTTTTAGGTTCATTGCAGAGAAACTCTTGCCCATGTGCTCCAAGAGGCATGTACAAAATTGCTAATTAGGACACTGATGCAATAACAAAACGAAAAAGGGGGAGGGGAGGAGGTGAAAGGGAAATTGTTATGAATTGTCATATATTGATGACCAGGAATATGATATAGCAGTTAAGACAAAATAACCAGATTTAAA
The DNA here is from genome assembly GCF_030014295.1 of Loxodonta africana. NCBI lineage: Eukaryota > Metazoa > Chordata > Mammalia > Proboscidea > Elephantidae > Loxodonta > Loxodonta africana. Next base: position 68,355,633 of record NC_087343.1, read on the forward strand.
CGTAGCCACATGAACAGATCTGAAAACAATAGTGAAAAACCATATCTACCCAGGTGCAATTTATGAAATTTTGAGCAATCAAATACCTAGAACACAATACTGTATGTTATTCATGGGTACACAGACATGATAAAATATATAAACATGGACTTGGAGAATACATACTAAATTCAGGGTAGTGACTGTTCTGGGGAAGAAGGTAGGGAGGTATGGGGCTGCAAGGGGGTAAGCAATCTTCAACTTCTTAATATTCTGTTTCTTTTATTACCAAAAACCAAATCCATTGCCATCGAGTTGATTCCAACTCACAGCAACACTGGAGGACAAAGCAGAACTACCCCAGAGAGATTCCAAAGAGTACCTGGAGAATCTGAACTGCCCACTTCTTGGCTAGTAAGCCACTACACCACCAGGGCTTCTTGTCACTTTCATTAAGAAACAAAAAATAAGAAAAGGTTAATATTTATTCATTTTAGTTGTGGAATCACGGATGTTTGTTTTGCTAGCTTCTGAACATTTCTATATCTTTAAAGATTTTTGGAATAAAAAAAGTGCTAGTTATAGGCTAAAAAAAAAAAAAAGACTGTAAAATAAAATGTCTAAGTTTTTTAATTTTCCTCTTTTCCCTATAAGTTAAGTGAGTGAGTAACTCTGTTAATATAGTTTGAACTTACCTCACAGTAGATCTGGAAGCATGTAAACATACTTGCATCTGTCATATAATGTCTTGTTTCTCTCTAAAACCAAAGGAAAGGAAAGTATCTCTAGCTAACAAAGTGAGCAAGCTGCCTGAGAACCATTGCTTTACAAAGTTTTACTTCCAAGAGCCATTATTGTTGCTTTTGCTCAATTTACCATTAAGAATAAGTTCTATGATGCAGTAGAAATACACTTGTTAATTCTGGAAATCATAGGATGACTCAGGTTTTTAAAAGCCTGGATTTATCATATGGCAATCCAAGTAACAGCCTCTCAGAAAAGGCTTCCAAAGCGTCCATGTCCAAACAGCCCCTCGTCTTCTCAGCCTATGCTCCCTGTTTCACTTTAAGACTCTTCCAAGGAAAGGCAAAGACCCTTAGATGAAATCCATTTTCTCCCTAAGAATAACACTACTTTAAACCTGGTGACATTTGCTGCCATCTTCATCCCAATAACCAGGGCAGAGCAAGCTTTTGAAATAGGATTCCCCCAGAAAGAGTGAAGTTTATGACCCAGCAAAGTCTGCAGAAAATATTCTCAAAACCTTCAGATGGCTACAAATGCCTAATTTAATGAAGTTGTATCCCTCATGTGAATCTTATTCTTTGTAATTTATCATTTTGAAAAAATTTCAGATTTACAGAAAGTTGCAAGAATAGTACAAAGAACTCTGGGACATTTTACCACATTTCCTCTTTCATTTTACACACATGCTCACACACAATTGTATTTTTTCTGAACCATTTGAGAACAAGCTGCAGATATGATGCCTCTTTACCCCTAAATACTTAGTGCACATTTCCTAAGAACAAGGACATCCATTTACATGAAAATAGTAAAAATAATCCGTATTAGAAAATTTACATTGATACAATATTATTAAATATGTAAGCCTTTTTAACATTTTGCCAACTGCTATAGTAATGGTTTTTGTGGCCCCCCCCCAAAAAAAATTCTGGTACAGAGTCCAATCCAGGATCACACATTCTGTTTAGTTATCATGTCTCTTTAAAAAAAAAAAAAAAATAGTCTGCTTTAATTTGAACAGTTCCTCGGTCTGTCTTTGTTGTCCATTATCTTGTTATTTTTGAAGAGTACAGGCAAATTATTTGGTAAAATCTTTCTCAGTTTGGGTTTATCCAGTGTTTTCTTATGATTACACTGAGGTTATGCATTTTTGGCAGGAATATCTGTACCTTAACTCCTGCTTTCTCATTGCTTCCTTTCTCCTATTGTGCCTTTGCTCACCCCTTTATTTCTAGCATTTTTATATTGCTTTGTTTTAGGTGTGTCCCTTTTATAAAATATATAGTTAGATGTTGCTTTGTGAGACAAATAGGATATAACTCTTCTTTTAATAAATGAATTAAGCTCCATCCATACTTATTGATATGACTGATGTATTTGGCCTCAACTCTGTCATAATATTTTATGTTAAAAATACTATGCATATAAAGAATGTGTATTTTCTGCATAAAAGATTTTTTAAATTATTTTGGTATGTAGGAAAGTTTACATTTTTGTTCTAATGATTACCCTTGCAAAGATATTTTAAATGCCTTCAAATCCATTGCCATCAAGTCAACTCCGACTCATAGGAACTCTATAGGGGTAGAACTGCCAGAGTAGAACTGCCCCATGAGGTTTCCATGGAGCGGCTGGTGGATTCAAATTGCCAACCTTTTGGTTAGCAGTCGAGCTCTTAGCCACTGAGCAACCAGGACTGTTTAGTCCCCAGCTTTCTTATTTAAGCTTTTATAATTTTTTTTTCTGTTTTTAAAGGTATCTTTTGACTTGCACAGTCTACGCAACGATCAATGAGCTTATTGTATTTTCCTAGTTCCTTCTTGCTTATCCTCCTATTTTTTAGTTTTTTTTATTTCTACTTTGTCAAAATGTGTTACATTGATATGTTCCTCTCATTCCAAATTTATTTTTAATTTTTAAACTACAATTAAATATAATAAATGCTCACTTATCAGCCTCTTGCCAATTTTCCCCCAGTTACTTCTTGGTTGGATGAAGCTCATCTCTTAGATTACTTAAGAGAGCTCATGGGTACAATATGCTTTGAGTGCTTGCATGTTTAAAACTTTTTCCACAGTCTTGATATTTGAAGAACAGCTTCACTGGACATAAAATGCTTGGATTACATATTCTTTTCTTGAATTTCTTGGAGAGTTGCTTCATTGTTTCTTTAGTCTAATTCTCTTGCCCTTGTAAATCATTATATATTTTTGTTTGAAGGCACTGAGAAGTTTTTCAATGTTAAAGTCTAAAAGTTTTATTAGGATATGCCTCAGATTTGGCCATTCTCTGTCAATTTTCCCAGGTGCCTCTTCTCTATGCCACACCTTTCACAGAAAATAACCCAAAATGGAGCCTAGAACAAATGCAAAACTATAAAACTTCAAGAAGATAACATAGGAGAAAAATCTAGATGGCCTTGAGTTTGGCTATTAGTTTTTAGATACAACATCAAACACTTGATCCATAGGGGAAAAAAAAACTTGATAAGTTGAACTTAATTAAAATCAAAATTTTCTGCTCTGTGAAAGGCACTGTTAAGATAACAAAGAGATGAGCCACAGATTTGGAGAAAATATTTGCAAAACATATATCTGATAAAGGACTCGTATCCAAAATACACAGTGAACTCTTAAAAGTCAATAATGAGAAAACAAACAACACAATTTAAAAGGGGAGTAAAAGATATTGACAAAAATTTCACCATAGAATATATACAGTTGGAAAACAAACATACGAAAAGATGCTAGCATCATATGTCATTAGGGAATTGAAAACAAAAACAGCAATGAGACATCACTACACACCTAGCAGAACAGCTAAAACCTAAAACACTGATAACACCAAATGCTGGTGAGGATATGGAGCAACAGGAACTCTCATCCACTGTTGGTAGGAATGCCAAATGGTGCAGCCACTGTGAAAGACAGTTTGGCAGATTCTTACACAGCTAAACATAGTCTTACCATATGACCCAGCAATCACACTTCTAGGTATTTATTCAAGTGAGTCGAAAATTTATGTCCATACAAAAATCAGCACATGATTGTTTATAGCAGCTTTATTCCTAATTGTAAAAAATCAGAAGCAACCAAGAAGTCCTTCAATAGGAAAGTGTATAAACAAACTGTGGTATATTCATCCAATGGAATATTATTCAACAATAAAAAGAAATAAGCTATCAAACCACAAATACACATGAAGGAAACTTAAATGCATATTTCTAAGTGAAAGAAACCAGTCTGAAAAGGCTACGTACTGCATAATTCCGACTATATCTCATTCTAGGAAAGGCACATACTATACAGACAGTAAAAAAAATCATTGGTTGCCAGAGCCTTGTGGTGCGGGAACAGGAGAGGTACGAATAGATGGTGCACAGGGGATTTTTAGGGTAGTGAAACTATTCTGTACTATATTATAACAGATGCATGACATTATGCATTTGTCAAAATTCATAGGACTATAAAAACAAAAAGTGAACCCTTATGTAAACTATGGTCTTTAGTCAATAATAACATATCAGTATTGGTTCATTAATTGTAACACATGTACCACACTGATATAACAATAGGAGAAATTATTGGCAGGGGAAGAGGGACTATTTAGGAACTCTGTATTTTCTGAATATTTATATAAAACAAAAACTTCTCTGAAAAAAATAAAGTTTATTAATTAGAAAATACATTCAAAGAAAAAAAGAGAACAAATTACATGATTATTAATCAAAGAGTAATTGGAGCTCCTATTGGAAGAAGATTTGAGAAAGTTTGGGGAAGAGTTTGCAGTGTAGACCAATAACAGTATAAAGGAGAAGAATATAACTTATACACAAAAGGGCTAATTTTAGCCTTCATATTTATATCATTTCAAGATGATAAACCACATTAATAATATCTCCAGGTCCCTAGGTGGCACAAATGGCTTGTGCTCAATAACTAACCTAAAGGTTGAAAGTTTGAACCCACCCAGCAGTGCCACAGAAGAAAGGCACGGCTATCTGCTTCCATAAAAGATTACAGCCAAGAAAACCCTTGCCAGTTCTACTCTAACACATCCCCATGTCACTATGTTGGAATTGATTTGACAGCAACAGGATAATACCTATACTCCCTTATTTGGTCTCTTCATCTATTAGTTGCTTGGAAAGAAACACCAGAAATCAGGAACGCTGGATGAGAAAAGGTGAATGTCATTTTCCATGTGGAAAAGCTCAGAGCAATCTAGGCCTGCTGCCTGGGTCACTTTCTGCACTCTCGCTTCATCCTGGAAGGTGGACCCACCCCATGTGGTTAGTAACTTAACGAGTCAACAATTTCCATTACTGCTTCAAAAGAATCAGCTTAAAATAAAATGTCTTTATCTTTAGGATTTGACACTAAAGGGTCATGCTAGGATAAGGAACAGCTCTAAAAGCAAAAGGCAAACAATCCTCCGTCAGATTGGAACGGCTCTCCCAGGATGCTATGGCATCTTATAATCCTCTAGCTGCTTGACCACAGAGAAGTAGTCAAACATTTGTGACTGGTCCAGTGAAGTATGCAGTTCCCTGCAGACATCTGCTGGTCAATTTGGCTGGTGACATCGCCAACATCTGCACAAGCACAAAAGGGAAGAATAAAACTATCGCTATTAATTGGATAATTGGGACCTAGGCTGAAATGAGCTTTCTGATTTACCAGGAAATTTGTTTCATTTCGTTTTACTTGTGCGTATGATGTGTGGCAGATGCAATCTCTGTACAAGGTGATGGCTGATGAAAGTGGCTAAAAATAGAGATTTTTTTAGTCAAAAAGATCTGCATTTAATTTTTTTCTCTGCCACTTATTAGCTATGTGATTTTAGACAAGTTATTCAATCTCTCTGAACTTCAATGTTCTTTCCTTGTATAATGAGGACAGTAATCTCTCCCTTCAGGGCTAAATAAGGAAATAGAGGTAAAGCACTTACAGAGTAGGGGTTTATTAAATGGCACCAGTGGTGGTAGCAGGAAGGATATTAATGGAGGTGGTAATATAGGTAACTGTTGTTTTCATTTCTATTATGACAGTGATATCATTGTTACATTTTTTCCATGAATATATTACCACTTTCACAGATAGAAAACTGTACTGATATTTATTAACTTTTTACTGGTTCTTCCTCAGTGAGAGAGAAGGTTGGTACCTAAAATCCACTATTTCCAAGATTCTCAGAGAATAGTTATCTTCCTTTGGAATTCTGGTTTTTACTTTTTCCCAAGGCAAATTCAATCTCCAACACAGACAGAATGAGCAATGGTGAGAGAATATGTTGGTCTTTGCACTACAGTATGTTTCTTGATTTCAGGTCTCGGTTTATATAAGGATCTAAGTATAAACCAAAGCCTGAATCCAAGAAACACGCTGTAGTTTTTTTGTTTTGTTTTTTAATGTTATTAAGAGATCATGTTCTAAATTCTAACTACTGTGTTCTAAATTCTAATTATTTTGAGTATCTCAGGGAATAAGTTAACTTTCCAGTGAATGATAGTGCTAGCTTTCATAGTAAAGTAGACAAATAATGTCACATAGCTGATGCCTTACTGCAGCCTAAGAGTGAAGCGGAGGCTAACCTCAACTTGTGGGGTGGAAAGCATGATTAGGCTGAATACTTGCGGGGTGGGGAACAGGAGTACAGACTCAACAGTGGCTGACAAATACAGAACAGCTTGAAAAAACCATGTGGCAATTCAAGTTCCATTCCAGGAAGATAGAAAATCAGACGAGGTAGTCTAAAATGAAAAGACCGGGTCATGGAGCCCTTTTCAACAATGGAAACAGTAGGAGCATTACTGGAGGGTCAAGCTGCCTAACAGAATTTGTCTGAAAGTAGAACAGGGAAGAACAGGAACTGAGTCCAATCCCTGGAATACAGGATTGACAGTAATAACGAGCTGGCCTCATCCCACTGAAGAGAGTCCAAAGACGAGCTGAAAAATTCCTGGAAACTTAAACTACCTGGCCAGAGCCAGCAGTATGAGGTGTTACTGTACACCTGTGTTATTCAAGGGCAATGGGAATGCTGCCCAAAAGCGTTGTGGAAGCATAAAGACTTGCAGTCTCAGTCAGAGAGCAGAAAAAACACAATTCAGGTGCCCTGTCTTTGATCCCCAAAAATAGATGGTATAACTCACAGCTAGCTGATTGCTCAACACAAACAGCCCAGATGGGGCTAAGCAAAAACAGAGACTCACATTAAGCTAAACATGAGTCATTTGTGCACTCAGGTGCATCTTATATTTTCTCATTTTGATTGTTCGGCGAGAAGGACACATTTCACTCTATACTCATATCCTAGAATCTAGAACATTAGGATGAGCTGTCTGTTTTGACTTATGAGTCTCTTTCAATGCTCTTTGGCTATTCATGAGGGAAAAGAACATTTAAAACGTGCAATGTCTAATATGCACAACTCACTGTCTTCCAGATATACTGAAAAGGAAGGGATATCATCATACTGGAAACCCTGGTGGCATAGTGGTTAAGTGCTACAGCTGCTAACCAAAATGTCGGTAGTTCGCATCCACCAGGCGCTCCTTGGAAACTCCATGGGGCAGTTCTACTCTGTCCTATAGGGTCACTATGAGTCAGAACTGACTTGACGGCAACGAGTTTGGTTATTTTTTTTAATCATCATACTATAATCTTATCAGTGCTGAGCTAGTGCCAAGCTATTTGGGGGTTCAAGCTGGAACGGAAATTTTGCTTGCTTTCTTAAGAAAAGTATACCCCAACCCCACTGCCATTCCAGAGAGACACAAGGAAATGGAAGTAGTAATACTAAATTTTAACAAGCATGTTCGAATTTTAGTATCTAAACGAATGTCATCTTCTGTAAAGCAGTCACTCTGGGGAGCTCTGTGCTAATCTCAGAAGGCTACTTGAACTGAAGGTGTCAGTCATTCCCTCTCCATCTACAACCCTGCTCTGAGAGCCTCTGGAGGACCCATATTTGCTGTGTGGCTTCACTCAGGTCCCTGGGTCTAGTGGCCTGAAATGCAAAAGTCCAGCTGGGATCGAAGATGTGGCAAGACAGAGCCATGTGCACAGTGAAGTTAGAGAGAAGGAATAGTACCAGGGTTACAAAAGAAATCAATCTGGAAAATCTAATAGAGTAGAGAGAAGCAGAGTCAAGAGACCATATAGCCCCTGAGGATAGCAGTTTACACATTTTCATAAATTGGTTCTTGCTACTGGATTCCATGATATTGCTCTGAAACCTTAGTTTAGTTGTTTTGAATAGGTTTCTAAAACCTAAAAAAAAAAAAATTTTTTTTTTATAACTAAATATTTCATTACAAAAAAACTAACACAGCTGCATTTAGAAACAGTTAATGAGCTACAGAGTTAAGCAGGCTCTTTTCTTTGTGGTTGCCTTTTTTCTTTTAACCCCAAATTAGAGTTATGCTCCTTAGCATCCTGGGTATGATAACCTACAAAATCTTAGAAAATGCTATTTTCTGCTTCACTTTCCCCAGACCAAGAGCGTGCAGCAACATCTAGGCCAATCCTGTCTATGAGAGTTTCGTACAATGATTTTATAAGTTATAATAAAAAAAAAACTTCCTAGGTTTCCTCCCACCATTTCCTTCCCCCTCCCAGCTTGATATAATTACCTCCCTCTCTATTACTGGAGTAGCAATGAGGTCAAGGAAAGAAAAGAAAGCTTAATTCAGATTGTAACCTGTCCTTGAGAATTCTGACATGCTGTGATCCCCAGCATCCACCATAAACACTGAGGAGTCAGTCTCATATTTGATAGGTATCTTAGTGCCCTACAGAACATTAAAAAAAAAAATTCTAAACATGTTTTTCTTTCTACCTTGTATACAAGAGATACTCAAATAAGGTCTAGCCTGAACACTTGTCTCCTGGAGTTAGGAAAATATAATAGGATGAATTAAATTTTTATTCTATCTTCTTTGAGGGTCACTTTTACTGCTTTGATTCAGAGGGTTGAACGTGTTGTATATACCTCCAGTATGCTTTTTCCCCTCATTTGTCCCCAGTAACTATGTATCTTCGTGGGTGTTTGTGGTAGATACTATAATATGCAGTCCAGATCTCCCTTTGGTGAAGACTGTCTTGTCCCAGCAATTGAATGGGCTGTGGGCAGATGGCCTTCAGGTGTCAGCTGCTTCAAGTATTGAGTCAGATGCAGACAGCATCCTCACTCCAGGTTGTGTTTTTTCAGGGGCGACCCATATCCAGTGACTGATCCATGTGGAAGTATAAACTTCTGGCCATCTCAGTTCAACTTAAGGTAACTTTAAAGGGTCATCCTAGCTCCAGAGTTTCAGAGTTGGTAATGGCAGTGATGGTGGTGAATATGGTAAATGGCCAAGGCTGTTACTGGGCCTGCCTTATAGCTGGACTTCTCTCTCTACCCAGTTATGTTCCCTCTCTCCCTCCTTCCACAACTGTTGGTCCTCAGGGATCAGTGTCCCATAATGAACATCCTGTACACTGAACTCTCTCAGAGCCTTCTCAGTGGGGAATCTAACCTGACACAGGAATCTGGAAGAGGCTTTACTAGATATGGCTAAAATTTAGCTGTGTTAACACAAAGAATCCCTTTGGTCTTTATCTAGATTTAAACTTAAAGCTCATATGACTGTTTTCCAAGTTTTTGCTACCATAGCTTCTTCAGTGGCAAAGTACAGTGTTATTATAAACCAAAAATTGTCTATGAAGTCTTGTTCTTATCTTTAAAAATCATGTGGATTTTGCATTGTATTAACATACTTATTTGTTATAATATTACCATTATATTTTACATAATATTACTGCTTAAATTTCTTAACTTTTCCTGAAAATCTTCAAGTAAAATTGATGGACCTCATTCCCAGGAAAACTTGTCCTATGATTTTTCACTTAGCTTCTCACCACTGTATACTGAAAAATGATTTGAAGTTTCCTGGAAATCCTGGGGATGGGAGTGGTAGGGCTGGGGAGTGTGGGAAATGCAAGGAAGGTAGTAAACAACATCACATGAAGAAATAACAATTTCACCTTGTAAAATGGAGCCTTATGGTAATCATTTTCTGATATGTTCTAAAGCTCAGGTAGCCAAAGCTATCTGAACCCAAAGCACAAGTGTGGTGGCATGTCCTCATCCTTTGTTTCTTTCATATTCTCTGTCTGCCATAGGTAGAAAGAAGAGAACAGGGTCAGTATTGTCAATTCCAGGAAAATCTAACTCCAACAGTAAAAACCTCAAAGCTCATTGTCAGTATCAAGCCAAATCAATCAGCATTTCTTTATTCTTCTGTTCATTTTTTGGGCAGACAGACCTGGAAGTAAAAGCAACTGATATAAAATCTATATTGCAAAAAGGAAAAAACAATCCTAGACAGAGCCATATCAAGACGAAAAAAGGCAAAGAACAGTAACTCTTTAGCTTCCTGTATAATCTTAACAATTTACTTCATAGGATCCTGTACAGAAAGTCACAGCCCCTGGAGCTGTCCTTAAAAGTGTATCACTTTAGAAACAGTTTGTCAATCAACTAATTCTTATTCAATGAAATATTTGAATAATAACTTCATGTAACTTTTCTACTGTTCAGTATTGATCTCATTTGCAATAATATTCGAATATTTATTAAACCCTAAAGCAATGCTGGGCTTTCTAGCTTTTTTTTATATATATATATAGCCCTTAAAACAAGCATGAAGAAAAATATCCCAAGACAACCTGTAGTGATGAGAACATTAGAAGTAGGGATAACATTCTTTGAAAGACTAGAAAGGATGCTTCAATGTACATAGTGGGATACTGTAACCAATTCTTAACAATGATTTTTTATATTATATTTTAGTACTTAATTTTAAAGTGTAACTTTAATAGTAATTTCTGATTCTTTTCATTGGTCAGGCCATCATCTTTCCCTGAATATACTGGTTTATCTTAGAGATATATTTGGTAACCATGTAACATTGGGCAGGTGCTGAAGAAGCCCTAGTGGTACAATGTTTAAGCACTCAGCTGCTAACCAAAAAGGTTGGCAGTTAGAACCCACCCAGTGGCTCTGTGGGAGAAAAGACCTGATGATCTGTTTCTGTAAAGATGACAGCATTGGAAACACTCTGGGACAATTCTACTTCATCCTATGTGGTTGCTAGGAGTCAGAATCAACTTGATGGCAACAGATTTGGTTTTTTTGGTTTCAGACAGGTGATAAGTCCTAAGCAATTCCCGCTCCTAGGAAAAGAAACAATTCTCAAGAGATAATCAGCCGCTCTGATAGCAGAACTCTACTTAACTTTTTCCTACCCATCCCAGTTGGAATGTCTCTTAGGGATATGTTAATTTGGAAAGGAATCCTGGGCCTTAAAGTTCCCACAATAACCTACCTCCTCAAGAAGTGTTCTTAATCTTAAGAAAATTTGGTATATGTTATTTACAATATATAGAATTTACAAAACAAACTCCAGGAGTCAGAATTGTAAATGAATAGAGTAGGCTTTTTTCTACCTCCCTGGCTTTCAACAGGAAGATAAGAAAAGGGAGTATCAGAATCCTTTGTTAAGTTTTTAAAAGCACCCATGCAATGACAAAAAATGCAATGAGCAATCGTTGATTGCACACAGCATAGAAAACTAACAGTCAACTATAAAGAATATTTTGAGAATAATTAGGAAAACTTGAATGTAGACTGTATATTAGAAAATATTGTATCAATGTTAAATTCCTTGAGTGTATTAATAGTACTACAGTTATGTATGAAAATACCACTCTTAGGTGATACATGCTTAATTATTGAGGGGGAAACTGTCATGATGTCTATAACCTACATTCAAATGGTTTTGCCTATAATTACTTTTGCAATAGCAATATCCCCAAAAGGTCATACATTTTGATTCTTTAAGAGAAATTAGAATTTGATGCCAAGACACTAGAACATCAGTAAGAGGCTTGAGTGGGATAGTTAGAATACAATTTAAAGAAGAAAGGTTTAGAAGTAACATTTTGCATTCATGGTAGAGGAAAAAGGATGTGAGAGGCCAGCCTAGGGAAATTTGCAAGAGAGTTTATGAAATGCTTAGAACCTACCATTGAGCCTTGATTCTAAAGAATCTAGAGGACTGTTAGGAAGACTGGGGAAGAAGAGGCAAAATTCATTGATCCTTACATTCATGTTTAAATGGGTAAAGAGTTCACTGGGCTCTCTGAGACCCTGGAGACAATGACTAGGAAAGTGAGTCTTAAGTGAAGACATAGAGAAAAACTGCAGCAGCTTTTTGCCAGCTGCAAAAGTTTTGAGGTCTCCCCAAATGATCTACTTACCTTTTTGCCACAATAAACTAGCTCCAAATACTTATAAATCTTTGACTCATTTGAAATAAATAAGTATATCCCTGCCAAACTTTATCAACCTACACCAGAAAGGGAGAGAATCCTTTTCATATATATAACAGTATATTATATTCCAATGCAGATAGATAACATTTTCTACCTTGCCTCTCATTTACTTTGATTATAATAATAATAAAACCAAAAAACCCGCTGCTGTCAAGTCAATTCCGACTCATAGCAACCCTATAGGGCAGAGTAGAACTGCCCCCATAGAGTTTCCAAGGAGAGCCTGGCAGATTCGAACTGCTGCTGTAGCACTTAACAACTACACCACCAGAGTTTCTGTAATAATACTAACTACCATTTATTGAAGATCTATGATGTCAGGCACAGTGTTAAGCATTTTATATGTATCTTACTTACACTCATCTACAACCCTGTGTAGGAATTACTGTCCTGCACTTTATAACTAAAGAAACAAAGTAGAGAGATGAAGCAGTATACCTCAGTCCACACTAGTATGTGCTGGGGTTAGGATTCAAACCCTAGTCTGACATCTATGCTCTTACCCACTAAACTGCCTCCTCTAAGAATATTTAGATTCCTATATGTTACTACCTTCTCGGTTGGTCTCACTCTCAAATAATGGACACCAATCCTGCCTGGCATCATTCTGTGCCATGGCTACCCCCAATCTCTAGCTGTCAGCACCCTAGAGAAGCTTCTAGTTTCTCAGAGATAAGTGTTCAAGGAATATGAGGGACTCATTCCTCCATATATACTTAAGATCCTATCCTTGGAGGACTCAGGAGGTTGGGAGAATCAATGTCTTGGTACAGGCTGCCCTTCTCCAGGTCTGTTTGCCCACACCTGTTTCTATTAATTTTCTCTACATAATCATATCTAATATGCTTTTCTGCCCTTTCAATAAAAGAGACTTAATCAATGATAATTAAAATTCTCTAATTAGTTTCTTAATGATCTTTTAATGGAACAGTGCAAAACCTTGGACATACTTTTCAACAGTTAGAAGTATTCTTCCAAATAAACTCAAAATGCCTTACTTGCCCTTGTATATTCCTGCAGGATATTTTTAGTATTAATTGAGTCATCAAATCAAGTTTCTCCACATTTTGCACTGTCTTTAAATTTCATTACGATTTTACCTCCCTTTAGCATGTATTTCTTTGCCAACCCCTCATACTTGATTAGGTTCAATCACTTGTCTCTGAATATTTAATACCACTTCTGTCACTTTGCAGTATCTAGCTTGTTTTTAATATCATTGACCTATCCACGCATGGCCATTGAATTGACCAATATTCAGTCAAACTCTTAGAGTTAATTATATTAGACATGCTTAGGGAACATGCTTAATCCCTGACCCTTTCTTTGGAAGTGACCATTACTCATAGTCTCTGCTGAAGTAGTAGGCATGGGTGACTATGTTTGCCACAAGTGTCCTCTCTTTGGCCATCTCTGATTAGATCAGAAGTAGACATTTTACCCAGTGGAACCAATCCGTAGGCCAATCTATGCAGACCAAAGTTATAAGGTGGAAAAACAAAGAGGCTTATAGAGGAAGCTAGTCTGAAAAGAATGAGAATGGTACAGACATACGGAGAAAAGTGGAAATGACAGGCCATATGGTCACAACAGGAGCAAGATGGTACCTGATGATTTTCTTGATTCCATAAGGCTCAATCTACTTCCAGTAGCTGAATACTTTGTGAGTTTCTTCTGTACTTTCTATAATTTCTTCCCTTTTTATTTACAGATAATCAGAGTAGCTATCATCTGTACTAGGGATATAGGATACAAGACAGAAATGAAGTAGTTTCAAGAATCTGGATGTGCTTACAACCAGATTGATCACAGTAAGTAAAAAAGTGTTTCAAATTTATGTCTAGATGGTGACAAGGCTGGGTTTTAAAGAATCAGCATAAAGGAACAAGTTGGTAAAAGAGGTACAAGCATAGAAGCCATGCCAAGAAATATTGGTTAGCAAAGATGTCTTAGTTACCTAGGGCTGCCATAAGAGAAATATTATAAGTAGATGGCTTTAAAGAAAAGAAATTCATATTTTTACAGTTCAGGAGGCTATATGTCAAAATTCAGGGCATGGCTGTTAGGGGAGGTCCTTGTCAGTTTCAACTTCTAGTAGGTGCCAGCAATCTTTGGTGGTCCTGGGCCTATAGGTGCATCTATCTTACTTGTTTGTCTTCCTCTTCCTCTTGTGTGTATCTGTGTCTATTCTGCTCTTTGTATAACTCAGAAGTAATTAGGTTTAGGGTTCACGCTACTCTGGTATGACCTCATTAACATAACATTGAAAACCTCTATTTCCATACAGGGTCATATCTACAGGTAACCAGGGTTAGGATTTCAACACATATATTTAGGAGTTCAATTCATAATAAAAGATCAGACATCAGGCTAGAAGTCTAAAGAACACAAAAATATTAGGGAATTCTAACTATAAATCCAATACAGAACACAGCACGGAACAGCTGGATAACAAAAGTTATCCAGTAAGCTAAAATAGCAGCAGATGCTCCAGTAAGCTAAAATAGCAGCCAGAATTATTTTAATTATTAATTAATTATTGATCAGTAATTACTAATTGATAGTTAGCTAGTATCTGCCAAGGTCTGGAGGAGGTAAAACTTACAGTTGTAAGACCAGAACAGAGCTAAAGGTGGGGGTAAGTAGTCATGCTTAAGCAGATTACTTGGGACTGAAAGGGGAACCATGCAGATCCTAAAAATTGAAGAAATAGTATGATTTTTCTCTAAATGTCATACCTTGTATAGCTCAGGCTCCAGACGTAGTAAGTCACCTGGTCATGAGACTGGCATTGAGGCAGGAGGAGTGAAACTCAAGACAAAATTAACACTCAGTCCTTATTCTGGAAGTGAGCATTCCTGTCATGGATAATCATTTGAGCAAGTAAGATGCAGCAGGAAAAACTGGTAGTGGCTGTGGTCAGAGTCAGATGTGTAGTGACAGTGATCTGTCTGTATGTGACAAGTGGGAAATAACTGGTGAAATCAAGGCAGAATTCTATAGCACCAGCCAACAATCTGGGCAGATGTAGAGTTGGGCTCCATCCTGGGAGTCGGAAGCAGGACAACCCATCAGAGTTAACGCTGAGGGGACAGCTCAGTGTTATAAACATGAACCACGCAAGGGAAGTAGGAAAGAGAAAGGGAAGTGCTAGATCTAAGGACTGACACAGGAACCAAGTTCGTTCTGTCTGCAGGAAACTTAGGGAATGGAAGTAGGGATCCAGCTGCTTAGAAACACAGGAGGCATGGCTCAGATCTGGAATCCTAAAGGGTACCTTAAACACATTCTCAGCAGATGGAAGAAGGTTGTCACAGGCAATTGAGACAGATCCTTCTTCTGCCAGTTTTGGTTCCAGGACCAAGCAAAAACCAAACCCATGGCCGTCGAGCCGATTCTGACTCATTGAGACCCTATAGGACAGAGTAGAACTGCCCCATAGAGTTTCCAAGGAAAGCCTGGTAGATTCAAACTGCCAGCCTTCTGGTTAGCAGTCATAGCTCTTACCCACTATGTCACCTGGGTTTTCCAGGACTAGGACTAACAAAACCTGCAAGTTAGAAATATCAAACAGTTCAACTTGAAGAAGGTAGAGAAGATAAAGAGAAATACAGTCTGGAGATGACACTAAGTCACCTCCCATCTCAAACCAGACTAGAAGGTAAGGAAGGTGGTGTTTGGAAAAAAAAATGGTAGAAGCTGGAGATTTCTCCTAGTGAATACATTGTGGGCTGATCAACAGTAAGGTCCATAAGTTCACTGTACTGCCTGACATTTGCTGTGAGTAAGGCCTGTTTCCTTCAGTGATCTTCATGCTTAAGGATATGCTACTTTCAAAGTATGGAGCATACCACGAGTCTCGATACTGACGTTCAATTTTCCCAGAGGCAGTTTTGACCACTTTTCGGAGTTTTAAATGCAAATTAATTCAGCTGGATAGCAGATATGCAGTCATTTGTGGTGCACTCACACCTAGCAAATTGCTTTACTCCTCTCCAAGCCAGTAAAGGGGATTGGTCCCTCAGGCTTTTTGTACTTGGTCATCTTCGGTTAACATCAGATTCCTCCATGAGATGATGCCTGTGGTCTCTCAACTCGAACTGCTCACTGAAGTCCCAGATTGCACTGCATTTAGACTTTCAGACTATGGTTGTGTAAACTCACAAAGAGAAGTTCCCCATGGGTTTCTGACCAAAAAATGAATATGTGACTTCCTAACCCTCTTCCCTCTCTTGGCCTCCAATAACACACGCAAACATACTTACTACAACACGACCAACAACCACCACTATAGGAATGACCAGTGGAGAATTATCTCTTCTGTGCTTCTTCAGCAAGTGTTGATATTCTATATAACATTGAGTAAGGACTGGTCCTGAAGAGGGGTATTTTCTAAGTAGTGACAATGCTGTCTATCTTCTTAGAGAAATATAGTATCTTAATTTGCACATAATGAAATTCACTATCGGTAAAATTTGACAGCTGATTGCATCCATAGTTTCTGAAATGTCCAATCTGAGTAGGTGTCCCTTACTTAACACCTTACATTTTTGGTCTCTATTCTTATTTTTGAGTCCATAAGGAATCAAGACAGAACTTCCAATCCATGATGAATACAAATATGAGACCGTTACTGGTGTTGTCTCTTCTTCAAATTTCTTCTCCTTCCTCAACCTCTAACCCACTGTATCATCCAATGAATTCTGCAGCCACCACGGAAGTTAGGACAAGTGACCTCCCCCATCCCAGCCCAGGTTTTTAAATTTATACACAGAGCATGCTGTAGCCCTGGACCTAGGAAGAAAATGTGAGTAGTGAGCAGGAAAAATAAGCAATAATACAAAATAATATTTTCTAAAGGCCAAGTGAATTGTCCTGACACTTTATGCTATAAGGGATCAGAAGAAGTTCAGTTTGCCTGAGAAAGGTATAAAATCAGTACTCTGAGCTTGGCATCAAAAAGAAAAAAAAAAAGTTTAATAAAAGCCTGAAATGGAATGGTATTTGTAGGAAATTGAATGATGAAATAAATATGAAAGACATCTTGGAAGAAAGAAGAATCAGGCAATATGGGTGATGCAATATGGATGTATGACCATCTAACTTATTAACTCAAACTCCATCCAAGCCAGAGGGAGGAAAAATAGTCTCCAGAAGGCACCCTAGAGGACCTAAGTTTGGCACACTACTGGTAATATCGCCTTTTATTAGTTGTTCACAACCCTTCCAAACATTTCTCCAGATCTTTCCCCAAGATGCTATTGACTGTTCATGAATTGCACTGCACTGATTACTACTGTTTATTTCATTTTCATGGTGCTTTGTTTAATATTTGCATGCTAAAAAAAAAAAAAAAATTTTTTTTTTTTTTTAGTAATATTTGCTTAATATTTGTAGGTATGCTAAATAGAAGATGTGGTCTCGTAACCAAAGCAACAAGAAATGGTACAAGCACAGTTAAGAGAGCTTTAGTCTTCATCCCTGAGCCTTTTGGTATTGGGGTCTCACAACCCAAAAAGTCCCCCACACTTTAGAGGGCCTTTGTCTGGCCATGACCCTCCACATTGGTCTAGATGTCTATGGGGCCAAGATGATGTGATTTTCTCCTCTAACTACACACTTCAGATACCAAGGATACCTGGGCAAAATGTCCTAGCTCATTTCCAGGGCTTACACAGTCTTCTTTCCTTGATCTATCAACACAAGGACTGACCATGCTGCTTATATATGTATCCTTAAGCCAAATGATGACTGAAGAAAAGAGGAGTTGTGGGAAGACATCAAGGACATCGTAAATGAAGAAAGCAAAATGGTCATTAAAAAGACAGGAAAGAAAGAAAAGACCAAAATAGATCTCAGAAGAGACTCTGAAACTAGCTCTTGAGAGTAGGTAAAGCAAATGGAAGAAATGATGAAGTAAAAGTGCTGAACAGAAGAAGTCAAAAGACAACTCAAAAAGACAAAGTATTATGATGACATGTGCAAAGACCTAGAGTTAGAAAACTAAAAGGGGAAAACACACTCAGTATTTCTCAAGTTGAAAGAACTAAAGAAAAAATTCAAGCCTTCAGTTGCAATGTTGAGGGATTCTATGGACAAAAAATTGAACAACACAGAGAGCATCAAAAGAAGATGGAAAGAATACACAGAGTCACTGTACCAGAAAGACTTGGTCAACATTCAACCATTTCAGGAAGTAGCATATAATTAAGAACCTCAGTATAGAAGGAAGAAGTCCAAAGTGCACTGAAAGTATTGGCAAAAAACAAGACTTCAGGAATTGACGGAATACCAATTGAGATGTTTCAACAACAAACAGATGCAACACTGGAAGTACACATCATTTATGCCAAGAAATTTGGAAGACAGCTATCTAGCCAAACAACTGGAAGAGATCCATATTTGTGCCCATTCCAAAGAAAGGTGATTCCACAGAACACAGAAGTTCTCAAACAATATCATTAATATCACACACAAGTAAATTTTAGCTGAAGATAATTCAAAAATGGTTGCAACAGTACATTGACAAGGAACTGCCAGAAATTCAAGCTGAATTCAGAAGAGGATGTGGAACCAGGGATATCATTGCTAATGTCAGATGGATCTTGGCTGAAAGCAGAGAATACCAGAAAGATGTTTACCTGTGTTTTATTGACTATGCAAAAGCACTCAACTGTGTGAATCATAACAGATTATGAATAACATTGCAAGGAATGGGAATCTCAGAACACTTAATTGTGCTCATGTGTGACGTGTATGTAGGCCAAGAGGCAGTTGTTCTGAGACAGACAAGAGATTGGGCTGGCTGAATTAAATAGCTTCTGACTCAGTATTCTTGGACTCTAAACCTAAGTGCAGACCACCATGTAACTTTTGCTGCTGGCACCCAAGAACTACTTGTGATCAACAAACTAGGTGCTTAGACAAGATAAGGGGCTACATTTCAAGGCCCTGTGTGTTTGACCAGATATAAATTACCGATAATACTCCTGAGTTTTTTTTCAAGGCCTCACCACATGCAGAGCATGTACAGTAAAGGTCAATATGGCCTATAAATGACCTTCCACATGAGACAAAGATAAGCAGGGACCCCTTGCCGGGACTTGAACCAAGATCCAGCGGCATCACACATGCACAACATCCAAGAATAAGTCCTGTTCAACATCCCTGCAGCCTTTGTGACAGACTCCGTCTTAGTTCCAACAACCTCTGTGAGGAAATCCATCTTGAATTCTAACTGTGCGTGCATTTGATTTTCATGGTCCCTGTCCTTCTCCTGGAAATCTCCACTCATCTATTGAATAAAGATAATGCCTTTTTTCCCACCTAAAACCTTTTATAAACCCCAGGAAATCCTTTGTTCACAAGAGACTGGAGGCTACTGTAGGTGGAAACCCCTCTCCATCTCTCCCTCGTGAGCCTTTTACTTTCTTTCAGTCACTAATAAACCTTTGTTCGTGTGGAACCTCTGAGCCTTTTCTGGTCATTCTTGGTCAGAAGAAGGTAAGAACCTAGGCGGGGCTTAGTCCCAAGCTGGGAAGCCTTGCCCTGCAACAGTTCGAACAGAACAATGGGATACTGCGTGGTTTAAAATAAGGAAACATATATGTCAGGCTTGTATTCTTTCACCATACCTATTCAATCTGTATGCTGAGTAAATAATCCAAGAAGCTGGACTGTCTGAAGAAGAACACAGCAAAAGGATTGGAGGAAGATTTATTAACAACCTGCTTTATGCAGATGACACAATCTTGCTTGTGGAAATCAAAGTGGACTTGAAGCACTTATTGATGGAAATCAAAGACTACAGCCTTCAGTATGGATTAAAAAAAAAAAAAAAAAAAAAAAACCCAGCCTTCAGTATGGATTACACTTCAAAAAAAAGAATCCTCACAAATGGACCAATACACAACATCATGATAAACAGAGAAAAGATTGAAGTTGTCAAGGATTTTATTTTACTTGGATCCACAATTAACACCAATGGAAGCAGCTGTCAAGACATCAAATTAAACATTGCACTGGGCAAATCTGCTGCAAGAGACTTCTCTTAAGTGTTAAAAAGCAAATATGTCACTTTGAGGACTAAAGTGCCTCTTCCCCAAGCCATAGTGTTTTCAATCGCCTCATATACATGTGAAAACTGGACATTGAATAAGGAAGATCAAAGAAGAATTTATGCGCTTGAATTACAGTGTTGGTGAAGAACTTACCAGGGACAGCCAGAAGAACAAATAAATCTGTCCTGGAAGAAGTACAGCCAGATTGTGAAGGATAGTGAGACTTCGTCTCACCTACTTTGGACATGTTATCTATCAGGAGGGACCAGCCCTGGAGAAGAACATCATGCTTGATAAAGTAGAGGGTAGCAAAAAATAGATAGACCCTCAATGAGATGAATTGACACAGTGGTTGTGACAACGGATTCAAACACAGCAAAGCTTATGAAGATGGCGCAGGACCAGGCAATGTTTCGTTCTGTTGCACATAGGATCGCTAGGAGATGGAACTGACTCGACGGCACCTAACAACAACAACAGGCCCAATGATTAATGTTTTGAGTGGAGATAATCCGGAGCTTGCATAAGGGCTGGGGTGTTTATCCACTTGCACATGAGGCACCACTAGGTGTGGGACAAAGTAGTGATGAGAAAACATGGTTAGCAGCAGGTAGCCTCCAACTGTACTATTGCTATCAGCCCCACAAATGTTGACAATTGAATCTCCTCATATAGTATCTGCTTTTCCATAGTGTCTCGTTAACATGTACCTGTTCCCCTGAATTCACTAACTTAACACATTCTATCTTCCTGACCAAACTCAGTAATTTTTCCTCCTCCACTGAAAGAGTTTTCTCTTCTGATCAATACTAGCCAATGACTTAGGCTGGAGGAAAAAAAAAAAGCATAAATCTGCTTGATCTAGAACCACACATCTTAAGAACTGCATGCCCTTGGAACTACTGCAGCATTTTATAACCTTTTTTTTTTTTTTTTTAAAGGAAATTAACTTGGCGTGAGGATTTTCTTTTCCTTTCATCATTCATTTATGTATGGAGAGCTAAGTGACATTTACTAAAATGGGATTTGTTCTATCCTTCTTTCTGCCATTTTCACTCAAACCAGGGAAGTGAGTTCTCCATTGTGCCTGTCTGAGAATCAGATGATATGGGAAGGGAATAGATAGGGCCCTTTTATTTAAATTTGTCTCTTTTCTTCATTCTAGCTCTTATCCACAAACAGACCTAAAGAACAAACCCATGACTAAAAAAAAAAATAAAATGGCTCTAATGAATTGACATTGTGCACACCACCAAAACTGCCCATGGTATAAAGGTGCCATAACCACATAATGAAGAAGCTGAAAGGTCAGATGTGTAGAGGGTGGGGACATGTGCATATTATCCACGGGAAGGGGCCAAAATAAAAATTATACCAGTCTGGCTTTTCCAGGTTGTAAGAAAATGATCATATTAATAGTACTATTAGCCAATACTTACTTATCAGCAGGAAAGAACCGATGAAGATGAGACTCTCTGCTTGTTGTATCTTCTAGTAAAAAAGAAAAATAAAAAAGCTCTATATTAAATATATGTATACGCGGGTTATATCCAGTATATAAAACATATACTATAAATTATAATACATAAATAAAATTATAAAGGAAGAGGTGAAAGTGAACAAGAACAACTCAGGATAATAACAATTATGTCACATTAATTTTCCCAAAATAGAGGAATAATTTAACTATAGAATTGTTTTACAAATCAGTCATATCACCTACAGCAATAGCAAAAATAAAAATAAAAAAAGATCACAGAGGAAAAAAAAATGTAAGCAACTGATGAAACTTCAAGCCATGTATCACACAATTGCAAGAGCATTCTCATAGTCCGTAAGATGGCACCCCCTGGAGTTGTATGACAAGGTGGCCCGCAAGTGAGAGAAACAAAGTAATATTATCTGTCAAGAACTTACTGAATGAGAAGATTAAAGATATACAATAACAAAATTATATTTACCAGAAGCAGATAATATGTACCATCATTCTTTAATCTGAGAAAGGAAGTCCTTTATAATCGTACAACTCCTTAGAAGTTTACGTTCAATACAAGGGAAATGTTACACATTTTATTACAGAAAACTTAAAAAGAGAGAGTATAAGTGAATCCCACCAAGTCTCAAAGCAGAGCTAAAACATTTGATGCCTACCAATTTTTAGGCCACATCCACAAGAGCTCCCAAACTATCAGTGATTTTGACTAAACCCATAGGTCAGTTTACTAGAGCAATACAACTTAGCTGTCTCATTTTAGGTGGGAGTTTTGTGGCACTTAAACTCCTTAGGCAGTTCTAGTCACTTAGATAACACCTCCTCAAGGATTCAAAGCGCATTTTCCCTTTATGGAATGGAAGAATTAGACTGTTACATATCACAAGGCTCATGGTAACTCGATAATCAAATTAATTCAAATTAGCTTAGATGCGAGCAAGATCCTGTGTGGGAAAGACAGCCTAAAGCACTGGAAAAAAAAAAAATCTGCAATGGAAATACATTGAGTTACAAAGAGGGTTTTAATGTGCTACCACTGCAATCTTATTGAACAACTTCATTAGAGATCCATAAGCAGAAATAAAAATTAAGCGTAAAAAATTTGTAGAAGATAAGGTGAATTTGAAGTCACTAAATTAAATGAAAAAAAAAAAAAAACATAACGGGAGACATTTCGGAAAGGAAATGAAAGAGCCAGAAGCAAAAAATAAAATTAGATTCAACTGGGTATGATATAAACATATAAGCCTGAGAGGCAGTTAACTTTTGATATAAGCAAATTTCTTGAAATTAAAGTCTGAACAATCACAGCAAGTGAGCCAAAGATGAATTTGTAACATGGTAGAGTGATGCCCTGGTCCAGTGTTGTCTGGGGTTGCTAAAGGGGAAGTAGCCCACCTTAAGGCAAGAAAACTACACACTCTTTAAAAAATGTGTCCAGTTCTAGTTGAGGAGTTATTTAGTTCATGAGAATGTGACACCCCCATCCTGGATGCCTCCTGTGCCTCCCTTGTTTTTCATTCTTACTACCAGTCAGCTGGCTCTAAAACCAATTGCCATCGAGTCAATTCCGACTCATAGACACCATCATCTGACACCTGGAGACAGAATTGCTTGAGACTGCTCCCCACCCCACAACCTTGCAAGGAAATCAATGACAGCTGGGATTGTGATTTGGGAATGTATGCAAATACTGGGTGTGGCTCCTGTGCTTTCCTTGTTGCTGGTCCTGTGAATAGTTTTATTTTGCTTGCTTGGTTTACCCTGCTCTTTTTTTTTTTTTTTTTTATAAGAACAGTAATTAATGATAAAGGGTTAACCTAACCACTGCAGGCCATAATACAAAGACCAACTTTTTTGTCAGGATCTATAGCACTCCAAACAATTAAAATAAAAAACTACATCAAAGGGCAGAACAGAGTGCTCTAACTGGTTCAATGGACTGTGGACATGAGTACCAAAATCAAAATAACAATTTACCCCTGGAAGGGAGTTAAATATCTACCCAATACCACATGAATCTCATGTAACAAAAAGCAACTTCGTATGACAGACCAGGACCCCTGAGCCAAGATACCAAGTCTAGGAAACAAAACAAACAAACAAACAAAAAGGTCACCCAATCATGATCTTAGTTCTTTGTCTTTACTTTAAACAACAATACCAAGTAAGTAACTTACTCATAGGTACATGTTCCAATGATTACAAAGGGCATGTTGAAAGACCCTTACTGATAATGAATCAGCACCTGTCAAAGGGGTATGAAAAGCACCTGTAAATTATACTTCTTCGGATTTGATCTGTTTATAGCCTGAATGCTTGAACTCAATTTCCTTTTTTTTTTTGTTTTTGTTTTCTGATGTGTCACAATAAAGATCTCTTTGTTGCAGAAAGCTTTGGTGAAAGTAGTTACTCTACAACACTTAAAAAAAAAAAAAGGACAATAATACTTGTAGGCTACAGTATTAGAAGGACATACCTATTAGAAGGAAGTTCTAATAGCGGAATTTCAGATGCTGTGACAGATTCATGGGAGTAATATCCTCAGGCAAAGAAGACTAACTGGCTCTCCAAGAAACTTCCCCAGAGATAATTGCCTTCTTTGCTTATGCAGCAGCCTGCCACCTAGACACTAATACAGAATGGTGAGCAATTGTTTACTTGGAAAGGGAAAGCTTTGCTCTGTTTTTCTTCCTAGGTTGGTCTACTCTATTCTTTTGGAACCTGTATATCAGTAGCCATGGCTGTCTACTTTCTATGCAAAAGTCATCCCTACCACCAACCAAACTGTCATTTGTCTCCCAACAAGATTAGAAGATGGGGCTATGAGGGGAACAGAGGTAAGAGATGAAAGATTTTGGAGCCTGCAACCCAGTCCATCAAAGGGACCTTACTGGGGAACTTTGTGCCCTCAGGGGCATCACAAAGGTCCAGGTCTCCTAAGGAGGCCCCAGGAGAAAGACAGGGCTTGAATAAAAGGAGTTGAGAAGGCAAAAGGCACAGTAGGCAAACCTGACCTCCCCACATCCCTGTGTTAAGAAGAGCCCACATCAACCTCTGATGTGGTAACCTCTGTTACCAGAGGCCATTCTCTGGTAACATATACACACTGTTGTTAGTCATGGCGACCTTATATATAACAGAATGAAACATTGCACAGTCCCACACCATCTATGTATCTATATCTAATCTATACCTATATAAAATGTAGGGCTAGGTCATGATATACATTTGGTATACGAGATGAATTGGCACAGCGGTTGCAACGATGGGCTAGACACTAATACAGAATGGTAAGCAATTGTTTACTTGGAAAGGGAAAGCTTTGCTCTGTTTTTCTTCCTAGGTTGAACTCAGGTACCCCCCTACCTTCCTATGCAGCTACTACCTTGTCTTATCATTATTCTCAATCATAAAAGACCCATATTTATTTTTAAAAAATTAATAATCAATTAATAAAGAAACTATTTCTTGTCATGTTCTATGAGTTCAGGCTACCTACCTGAGTTGATCACCTCAACTTTTGTTAACTCTAATTCATTCTCATTTCCAAACACCTTCTCATTTCCAAGTCAATTTTCCCAAAAGTCCACACTCTCTAGGGCCATCTCGTGTCTTGATTACCTGTAATTCATTTAAATTTTCAAGCTCCCTCCTCTCCCTCTCAATGAACAATAAGATGAAGTAAAAGAAACTCTGTATATCATTTGTGCCTTTGGCGGGGAGAGACTAGCCTATGAGGTTTTCAAACTGAAGACACTCACAGACACTCTCCCTCAGCTCTGGAATACCCTGTTTCATTTTCTTGTTTATTGTTCTTGTTCTATTTTCCCAACGATCTGCTGTCTGGATCTGCTGTACAGATCAGATATATGTTAACCATCAACCCAGATCCAGATTTTTATGATTGCCCACATCTCTCTCCATCTTTTCATTAAGTCTTTGGACAGTCTTTCCAGTGACCAAGCCATGGTTTGACTTAACTCCATACCACCCCAAACTACAGTGACTCCGGGGCAGTTAGATGCTCTTCCTGGCAGTAAGATATTTATAACATCCATATGGAAGGTGAGGGTAGTCTCCTGGCCAGACACAGCCCAGGATCTCTCTCTCTCTCTCAGACACACATATACATGCAAACACACAGAAAGGAAAGTCCAAATGTGGATTGGGCACTATGTTGTTGTTGTTAGGTGCTATCAAATTGGTTTCGACTCATAGGATCCCTATGTAAAACAGAACAAAACACTGCCTTGTCCTATGCTATCCCCACAATCATTGTTGTGCTTGAGCCCATCATTGCAACCACTGTGACCTAGCCCTTCAGTTTATATAGGTATAGATTAGATATAGATACAGATATAGATATATAGATGGTGTGGGACTGTGCAATGTTTCATTCTGTTATATATAAGGTCACCATGACTAACAACAACAGTGTGTATATGTTACCAGAGAATGGCCTCAGTTCTTATCTTCGGTGTAGGAAAGAATTCAAACACTGAGACAAATAGTGCCAAGCGAGCAGAGGTTTATTAGCAAGCAGAGGGTTAGTAGTAAAAGTACACTTGACTAAGAAACATCAAGTGGGCTACTCAGGTAGAGAAAGAGTCTGAGTACCTCGATAGTCAACTTTTTTAGGGTTTTATACCTTTTTGCGTCTTTATCTGTCTTTGTTAACATTTAAAAGCCAGGACAAGGCCCCCTATGAAGACTACTTCCTTGGCTTAAGGTTTAATTACCAAGTTAAGGATCTTATCAAGTTAGGGACTGTATCAAGTTAAGGACTTTATCAAATCAAAGACCCCTGTAAAGATTATCTCCTTGCTTAAAGTTTAACTATGTAGGGACCAACTTATTGAGGAATGTCATCACCACCTGTCTCTTCCTTTGTAGGGACTGTCTTATTGAGGAATCTCACCACGCCCTGCCTCTTCCTCTTCCAGAGTGCAAGCTCTCGCCCTACCCCTTAAATATATATGTGTGTGTATGTGTGTGAGAGAGAGAGCTTGTACATACAAGGTAAGAAGAAGAAGATGTACTGAGTTTTATTGTTCTATCTACATTCATTTTCCTTTCTGGGTAAATAATGTCAAAAAGTATTACTAACCAACCAACCTACCATCCAGCTACCATTGGGTTGATTCAGACTCATGGCAACCCCATATGGTGCAGAGTAGAACTGCACACCATAGAGTTTTCATGGTTGTGACCTTTTGGAAACAGATTGTCAGGGTTTGTTTCAAGTTACTTTGGGGAGGATTTGAAACACCAACGTTTCTGTTAGTACCCACAAGCTTAACCATTTGTGCCACCCAGGGACTCCTTAAAACCTGTTGCTCTCGAGTCAGTTCTGACTCCTAGCAATCCTATAGGGACTCCTTAGCCCTTACTAAATGCCTGACAGTGTATGGAATGATTGGAGATAAAGAAATATATAAAACATAAGAAGGTTTTATCTATTAGAAAAACAATAGAAAATAATACATTCCTCAGCCTTTCTCCAATTTAGAGATTTTTGAGGCAGGCAAATTTGGGGTCCTCATTTCAATGCCAAGGTAGACATGTAACAACAAATGTAAAAAGATTATTGATTTTCAGGCTGTTGAAGGAAGGCCATGAGAAGGACTGAAGGACTGAAATTGTTGCCTTGAACTACAAGAAATAATGCAGTTAAATTGTCAGTGGAACCAGTCACCCAGGCTTCATCAGTGCTGTCAGTTTCCACAGAAATATCAAATATATTACTTTAGGATTTTAGTGTTTAATTTCTCTTAGAAACACAGACAATGCCTTATTACTAGTAAGGGGGAAAAAGGCAGGCAATAAAAACAATTACAGAGAAAACACACCATCTTTGTTTCCTACGGCTGCCATGATAAAACATCATAAACAAAGTGGCTTCAAAGAACATATTTCTTGTCTCACAGTTCAGGAGGCTAAAGGTAAAAATTCAGGATGCCAAGTCTAGGAGAAGGTTCTTCTTTGTCTCTTTCAGCTTCTAATAGCTGCTGGAAATCTTCATCATTTCTTCTTCCTGTTGCATGTGAGTAGATTTGACACACTGAACACTAATGACCAAAGACCAGACAAGTTGTGGGATGACATAAAGTACATTATACATGAAGAAAGCAAGAGGTCATTAAAAAGACAAGAAAGAAAGAAAAAACCAAAATGGATGTCAGAAGAGACCCTGAAATTTGATCTTCAACATAGAGTAGGCAAAGAGAATAGAAAAAATTATAAAGTAAAAGACTGAACAAAAGATTTCAAAGGGTGGCTCAAGAAGACAAAGTAAAGTATTATAATGAAATGCACAAAGACGTGGCGTTAGAAAACCAAAAGAGAAGAACACGCTTGACATTTCTCAAGCTGAAAGAACTAGAGATAAAAATGCAAGCCTCAAGTTGCAATTTTGTAGGATCCTGTGGGCAGAAAAAACAAGTCTCCAAGAACTGACAGAATACCAATGGAGATGTTTCAACAAACAGATGCAACACTGGAAGTGCTCACGTCTATGGCAAGAAATTTGGGAGACAGCTATCTGGCCAACTAACTGGAGGAGATCCATATTTGTGCCCATTCCAAAGAAAGGTGCTCCATTAGAAAGTGAAAGTATCAAACAATATCATTAATATTACATGCAGGTAAAATTTGCTGAAGATAATCCAAAAATGGTTGCGCCAGTACATTGACAGGAAACTGCCAGGAATTCAAGCCAGATTCAGAAGAGGACGTAGAATGAGGGATATCATTACTGATGTCAGATGGACCTTGGCTGAAAACAGAGAGTACCAGAAAGATGTTTACCTGTGTTTTAATGACTATGCAAAGGCATTTGATTGGGTCGATTATAACAGATTAGGTATAGCAATGCAAAGAATGGGAATTCCAGAACACTTAATTGTGCCCCTACAGAAACTGTACATAAGCCAAGAGGCAGTGATTAGAACAGAAAAAGGGAATAGATTGGTTTATAATAAGGAACAGTGTGCATCGGGCCTGTATCCTTTCATCATACTTATTCAATCTGTATGCTAAAGAAATAATCTGAGAAACTGGACTATATGAAGAAGAGTGTGACATCAGGACTAATGGAAGGCTTATTAACAACTTTTGATATGCAGATGACACAACCTTGCTTGCTGAAAGCAAAGAGTATTTGAAGCACTTACTAATGAAGATCAAACACTGCAACCTTCAGTATGGATTAGATCTCAATATAAAGCAAACAAAAATCCTTACAACTGGACCAATAAGGAACATCATGATAAACGGAGACAATATTGAACTTGTCAAGGATTTCATTTTACTTGGATCCAGAATCAATGCTCAGTAGTCAAGAAATCAAATGACATATTGCATTGGGCAAATCTGCTGGAAAAGATCTCTTTAAAGTGTTAAAAAGCAAAGATGTCACTTTGAGGGCTAAGGTGTGCCTGACCCAAGCCATGGTGTATTCATGTCAAAGCTGGACAATGAATAAGGAACACCAAAGAAGAACTGATGCCTTTGAATTATGATGTTGGCAAAAAAAATAGCAAGATTTAAAGTCAGGAAAGGCATGTATCAGAGTTGTATCCTTTCACCATACCTATTCAATGTGTATGCTGAGCAAATAATCCGAGAAGCTGGACTATATGAGAAGAACGGGGCATCAGGATTGGAGGAAGACTTATTAACAACCTTCATTATGCAGATGACACAACCTTTGTTGCTGAAAGTAAAGAGAACTTGAAGCACTTATTGATGAAGATCAATGGCCACAGCCTTCAGTATGGATTACACCTCAACATAAAGAAAACAAAAATCCTCACAAATGGACCAATGAGCAACATCATGAAACATGGAAAAAAGACTGAAGTAGTCAAGCGTTTCATTTTACTTGGATCCATAATCAACACCCATTGAAGCAGCAGTCAAGAAATCAAAAGACACATTGCATTGAGCAAATCAGCTATAAAAGACTTCTTTAAAGTGTTGAAAATCAAAAATGTCACCTTGAGAACTAAGGTGCGCCACCCAAGCCATGGTGTTTTCAATCACCTCATATGCATGCAAAGCCTGGACAATGAATAAGGAAGGCTGAAGTAGAATCAATGCCTTTGAATTGTGGTGTTGGAGAAGAATATTGAATATACCGTGGACTGCAAAAAGAGTGAACAAATCTGTCTTGGGAGAAGTACAACCAGAATGCTGCTTAGAAGCAAGGCTGGCGGGACTACATCTCACATACTTTGGACATGTTATCAGAAGGGATCAGTCCTTGCAGAAAGGCACCATGCTTGGTGAAGCAGAGGGTCAGTGAAAAAGAGGAAGACCCTCAACAAGTTGGACTAACACAGTGGTTGCAACACTGGGCTCAAGCATAGCAACAATTGTGAGGATGGTGCAGGACCAGGCAGTGTTTCATCCTGTTATTCATGGGGTGTCTATGAGTCAGAACACACTCGACAGCATCTAACAACAACAACAACATTCAGAAGGGATTAGATTTAGGTTCCAACCTACTCCAGTATGATCTTTTTAACACAACGAAATAAAATCCCTATTTCCAAACAGGGTTACATTTATAGGTAGAGGGGCTAGGATTTCACATCTTTATGGAGGGACACAATTCAGCTCAGAACACAGACTAGAGCAATTATACTTTAAAGCAGCCAGACAGAATTGAGAAAATTTTTGCTTTTGACTGGGTCAAGATGAACTCAAGCATGGCAAAAAATTATAATAAAATGATCTAATTTTTCAAATATAGCATAACACTTTTAATACTGATACACACAATCCTCAAGTAGCAGTCCTGTTTGAGTTATTTGTTGTGGAAATGTCCATGAATACCCTCATTTCTATCATTTCTGCCTTTTAGCCCCTTTATGGCTTAGGTATGAATAAAGTATGTTTTCACCACAGCTTTTTGCTTAGTGTGAAATGGGTCAACAATGTAACTATAAACTGTTGTTAGAGTTTTACTAAATATCGTAATCCCAGAGCCAGCTCAATTCCCACTGCCAAAAAACAACACAAATTTTATAATTGGTCCAGAATGGACTGACCTCACTGAGGACAGGGTCCTGTAATCCTTGTGTACATAATAAGTAGATGACAGGGACTGTTGTAAAATGTAAAGAGCCCTGAGAAGCCAAACCTGCCTCCCTCACCAACTCTCCACAGTACTTAAATGCTTACCATTAGAGTGATCCATTTCAATTAGTCACACTCCACTTCCAGCATGCCACCTAAGAGAGATGACATATTACATTACTCAGATCAACATTAATGAGTTTACCAGTTGGAAGAGCCAGTCACTCAGCAGAACCCTGATGAAAGGGAACACAGTTCTCTCAGGTTGATCTAGTGCTAGATCAAGTTTCTTACCATATCTGTGGTTTAGTTTACTCATCTACAAAGTAGGGCTCTTTTTTGAGTTACAGAATTGGCTACATTTGAAAACATATTACTACTATAATTACATTTTCAACTGTTTACTATTATAAGATGGCACCTTGAAGACTAAGGTGTGCCTGTCCCAAGCCATGGTGTTTTCCATCGTCTCATATACATGCGGATGATGAATAACGAACACTGAAGAAGAATCAATGCCTTCGAATTGTGGTGTTGGTGAAGAATATTGAATATACCATGGACTGTCAAAAGAACAAACAAATCTGTCTTGGAAGAAGTACAACCAGAATGCTCCTTGGAAGCAAGAATGGTGAGACTACCTCTCACATACTTTGGACATGTTATTAGGAGAGGTCAGTGCCTGGAGAAGGACATCATGCATTGATAAAGTAGCAGGCCAGTGAAAAAGAGGAACAGGAAGACCCTCAACAAGATTGATTGACACAGTGACTGCAACAATTGGATCAAGCATAACAATAATTGTGAGGAAGGTGCAGGACTGGGCAGTGTTTCATTGTGTTGCTATGAGTCAGAACGAACTTGATGGCACCTAACAACAACAACATTATAATTTACTATTTTTCTTCTCTACTTCATTACCCCAATGCTCTAATTCAAGTTCTCGACCTTTGGTGTGAATCAGAATCACCTAAAGGGCTTGCTAAAACACCAATTGCTCCCCCCCCCAAAAAAGTTTCTGATACAGGAGCTCTAATATGCGGCCAAGAATGTGCATTTCTGACAAGCTCCCAGGAGAAGCTGATGATGCTGGTCCAGGGACTGCACTCTAAGATCCACTACTCTAAAAGATAAGGATGGATTTCCTAGGCCATACCTCACAGCAAAGCACCGAAAAGAAAATGTGCATATTCCCAATTATCCCAAATACTTCCATCACATTCTAATTCTTACAAAATTCCTCCATAAACTTCCAAGTCTTCACTTGCAAATCAGCAAAGCCCAGAATATCAGCAACAATGAAACCCAGTCATAAATCTATCCCAGACAGCCTGGACCTCAGAGCTGACCACAAGTGGCATCATATTTACTGATTTTAAAAGAATCTCCTTGTAAGCAGTAATTACCCTTAAAGAGCCCCAGAGTTCAATTTATAATCCATTGAGTTCTGTCATTTAGACAGAAGGATTTTATAATAGGGAGGCAGCCTCCAAAATGTGTTCATTACTCATTCATGTATTCTTTCAAGAAAACTTATTGAACATTTACTGTTAGGAATTGAGCTGTGTTCCCAAAAATATATGTTGAAGCCCTAACCTCTGCACCTGTGAATGTGACCTTGTTTGGAAATAAATCTTTCTTTGAAGATGTTATCAGCTAGGTTTACATGAGTTTATACTGGAGAAGGGTGAATCCTAATCCATTCTGAGTGGTGTCTTACAAAAGTGCCGTGCAGACATAGAGAGCACCGTATTTTATGCAAAAACGTGCAAGCTATATGTTTGTTTACCAACAATGTCCTCGCCTTGTGAGGTACTTTCATAAGTGCTGCTGTGCCAATTTTTTTTTTTCATGTTCTGGTGCATTCTCTTACAACAAAGACCAGAAAAAACAAGTAAAACGATTACATTTATGACAAGCTAGAAGCTCTGAACATCAAAAGCCAAGTTAGAAAATGGACTGAGCAGCAGGGGGAGGGAGAGATGGTTCAGAAGTGGGGAGGAGTTGCTGGCTCTGAATCAGCAGGAACCCTCAGGCTGTGGTGAGCTGGTGGTAGCATTCAGCCGCAGTTTCCTCAGGGAGAAACAGCCAGCCACACAGCCTACTCACACCTCCAGAGCCGGAGAAGAATGGCACTCTTGGCAAAAGCTAAGTACTTGCTTATATTTTACCTCGCCCCCCTGAACATCAAAGGCAAAGATGAGGAATCTGACTGAGCAGTAGGGGGAGGGAGACACAGTTTAGAAGCAGAAAGGAGTTGCCAGGCCTGACCCCACTAAGAAACAAACTAATTGTAACTGATAACACCTCTCCACAAGACAGAGCAAGGAGCCTCTGGCTAGCTCTGATGGAAAACTCTATTTCCTTCAGATTCCTCACAGTAGAGGTGTTCAGTCCAGTCATTCAGAACCTACATTTCATTCTCTCTTTTTCAATGGGGAAGTTTTTGTGGCAGATGGAACTGCTATGTCTTCTTCCAAGGTAGTGTCAAGTTCTCTATTACATGTGACTACACAGGTTTCATCCTTCAAAAGGTAACTTAGGATGCAGGGCCAAGATGGCTACTAGGTAGACGCTACCACGGATCCCTCTTGCAACAAAGACTCAAAAAACAAGTGAATCGATCACATACATGACAATCTACCAACCTTGATCATCAAACACAGAACTAAGGAGTTGACCTGAGTGACAGGGGAGTGAAGAGCCACATGGTGAAGCAGTGACCGCTTCTGGAACTGGCATCCTCCACTACAGCCTTGAGCCCTCACAGTTCCCTGGTGCCAGAGTGGTTGGACTGATCGTGGCTTACTGAGATGGGGCAAGCATGGGACACAGCCCTATCCCCTAACCCTCGGAGTAACCTCAGCAGAGACACAGTCAGCACAAGCAGGCTGCACACTAATGTGGCTGACAGAACAAGAACCCACAGGGAAGCAGTGACAGTTTTCAGAGCCTGGAGCCAGTGTCCCAGTCAGAAAATCTTGGTGCTGGGCTTTGGACTAAGTGCAGAGGAGCAGATCATGGCTTCCTGAGATGGCGCAAGCAGGGGATGCAGCCCTAACCCCCTGGAGTAACCCTGGCCGGAAACCCAGCCGGCACTCCCAGGCTGCACACCAACATGGCTGACAGGAGATGGAGAAATCACAGGAAAGCAGTGACTGGTTTTGGAGCCCGGAGCGCAGCATCCCAGCCAGTAAACCTTGGCACTAGGCTTTGGACTAGGAGCAGAGGAGCTGATCATGGTTTCCTGAGATGGCGCAAGCATGGGATAGATGCAGGCCTGACCCTTGGGGGAAATCTCAACTAAACCAGCGCACACAGGCTACACACCCCTCTGAAATCTCAGATAAAACACTCTTCACCAAACAAGATAAGTAACTTTGTCTATATTGCTGAGCTACTCTCTCCTATCTATCTGATCCCTCTCCTCCCTGCCCCAGGCAGCTTCATTAATGTTGGAATTTCCTGGGACAGGGAATGAAATGCTCTGCTCGTTTTTTTTTTTTTTTTTTTTCTTTTCTTTTAAACCATTCCCCTAGCCTAAGAGAAGCAGCAACCAACAATCCAGGAGAGAAAAACCCTTCCCTGACTTCCCTAAACTGGAATAATAATACACAACCAGCTCCAGCCAAGCAAAAGAGATCCATGGTCTCTGGCTTTCATCCCTACAGGGAACCAGGTGGCTATTATAATGCAAAGCCAATCCTTACAGAGAGCTGACTGTAATTGTCTTAGCAAGCAATGGAAAGACAAGTTTTGGAGATCTGATGCCTCTCTACCTATTAAACAGAGCCCTCACTAATCCAGAGCAGGGAACTGAGGGCTAAAGCTCCACCCACACCACCTAGCCACCTGCTAAAGGGGTCTGAGGATAGTGACGCTTACCAGTCTTTAGAGGTACAAGCATTGAGTGCCTAAGGTACAGCAGCAGAGCCCACCCCCCAAAGTGGTCTGGGAATAGAGACACTCCTACCTCACTGGCACGTGGGGAAAGGCTGTCAGCATCCTGCCCTCCTTGGAGTGTGACCCCCTGCTGCTACTACAATCTAGTGAATACGACCATCACCACTACTCCTCTAAGTTAATAGGTGACAGCCTTTACTACACACTAGGTGACCCACAATCAGCACACCTAAGCTGATTCTATTCAAGAATAGTGAATGGACTCATAAGCTCATATATCTGGTAACAGCTCAAACCAGCTGGTAATAGGACATAAGTGATTCAAAAGCTACAACAATCAGGATAGCTCAATCTAGTAGCCCATCTGAGCATATTGAAATAAAACAAAACCAGAAGATAAGACTCAGTGAGCAAATATAAAATAAATCATTACAATATCTTAAAGATAGCTCAGAGACAGCAGTCGATATCAAATCACATAAAGAAGCAGACCATAATTGCTTCTACAGATCCCCAAATTAAAGAATAAAAAACCTTTCCCAAATGAAGACACAATCCTGGAGTTGCCAGATGTACGATATAAGAAACTAATATACAGAATGCTCCAAGACATCAGGGATGACCTCAGAAATGAAATAAGCCAATCTACAGAAAAACCCAAGGAACACACTGATAAAGCAGTTGAAGAAATCAAAAAGATTATTCAAAAATACAGTGAAAAATTAATAAGCTGCAAGAATCCATACAGAGACAGCATTCGGAAATCAAAAAGATTAACAATAAAATCACAGAATTAGACAACTCGAAAGGAAGTCAGAGGAGCAGAATCGAGCAATTGGAATGCAGAGTTGGGGAGTTAGAGGGTAAGGCAATTGACATCAATATAATTGAAGAAAAATTAGATAAAAGAATTTAAAAAAGTGAAGAAACCCTAAGAATCATGTGGGACTCTATCAAGAAGAATAATTTGCATGTGACTGGAGTTCCATAACAGGGATAACAGAAAATACAGAGAGAATACTTGAAGATCTGCTGGCAGAAAACACCCCTGGCATCATGAAAGATGAAAGGATATCTATCCAAGATGCTCATCGAACACCATACAAGATAGATCCCAAAAGAAAATCCCCAAGGCATATTATCATCAAACTTGCCAAAACCAAAGAAAAAGAGAAAATTTTAAAAAGCAGCCAGGGATAAAAGAAAAGCCACGTACAAAGGAGAATCAATAAGAATAAGTTCAGAATACTCGGCAGAAACCATGCAGGCAAGAAGGCAATGGGATGACATACTTAGAGCACTGAAGGAGAAAATATGCTAGCCAAGAATCACATATCCAGCAAAACTCTCTCTCAAATATGAAGGTGAAATTAAGACATTTACAGATAAACACAAGCTTAGAGAAATTGCAAAAACCAAACCAAAGCTACAAGAATTACTAAAGGAAATCTTTAGTCAGAAAATCAATAATATCAGATACCAACATGACACAAGGTCACAGAACAGATATCAACACAAATAGGGACATCACAAAAACAAAATAAGATTAATTAAAAAAAAAAAAAACTTAAAACAGGGAATCATTGAAGTCATTATGTGAAAGATTACAATAATCAAAAAGAGGGACTAAATACAGGAGGCATAGATCATCCATATGGAGAGGAAAACAAGGTGATATAGGACAATACAAGTTAGGTTTTTACTTAGAAAAATAGTGGTAAATATTAAGGTAACCACAAAGAGGTCTAACAATTCCATACTTCAAAATAATAACCAAGATAAACATAACGACTCAGCAAAAATAAATTCAACTACTATGAAAAGGAGGAATACACATTCTAAAAA
This sequence comes from Loxodonta africana, assembly GCF_030014295.1. Lineage (NCBI taxonomy): Eukaryota > Metazoa > Chordata > Mammalia > Proboscidea > Elephantidae > Loxodonta > Loxodonta africana. Next base: position 68,392,127 of record NC_087343.1, read on the forward strand.
GAAAAACTTAGCACAAAAAAGTAAGTGGAAAAATGAAATTGTCAATAACACAAAAAAAGACATCAAAATGACAGCACTAAACACATACTTATCTATAATTATGCTGAATGTAAATGGACTAAATGCACCAATAAAGAGACAGTCCCAGACTGGATAAAAAAACATGATCCATCTATATGCTGCCTACAAGAGACACACCTTAGACTTAGAGACACAAACTAAAACTCAAAGGATGGAAAAAAATATATCAAGCAAACAACAATCAAAAAAGAGCAGGAGTGGAAATATTAATTTCTGACAAAATAGATTTTAAAGGTAAATCCATCACAAACGATAAAGAAGGACACTACATACTGATTAAAGGGACAATTTACCAGGAAGATATAACCATATTAAATATTTATGCACCCAGTGACAGGGCTGTAAGATAGATGAAACAAACTTCAACAGAATTGAAAAGTGAGATAGACACCTCCACAATTATGGTAGGAGACTTCAACACACCACTTTCAGTGAATGATAGGACTTGCAGTAAGAAGCTCAATACAGACACGGAAGATCTAATTGCTACAATCAACCAACTTGACCTCATAGACTTATACAGAACATCCCACCCAACAGCTGCAAATTGTTCTTTTTTTTCTAGTGCACATGGAACATTCTCTAGAATAGAACACATATTAGGTCATGAAACAAACCTTCGCAGAATCCAAAACATCGAAATATTATAAAGAATCTTCCCAGACCCTAAGGCCATAAAAGTAGAAATCAATAACAGAAAAACTAGGGAAAAGAAATCAAATACCTGGAAACTGAACAATACCCTGCTCGAAAAAAATCTGGGTTATAGAAGACATTGAGGAGGGAATAAAGAAATTCTTACAATGCAATGAAACTGAAAACACTTCCTATCAAAACCTCTGGAACACAACAAAAGCAGTACTCAGAGGTCAACTGATATGGATAAATACACACATACATAAAGAAGAAAGAGCCAAAATCAGAGAACTGTCCCTACAACTTGAACAAATAGAAAGCAAGCAACAAAAGAATCCATCAGGCACCAGAAGAAAACAAATAGTAAAAATTAGAGCTGAACTAAATGAATTAGGGAACAGAAAAACAATTGAAAGAATTAACAAAGCCAAAAGCTGGTTCTTTGAAAAAATTAACAAAATTGATATACCATTGGCCAGACTGACTAAAGAAATACAGGAAAGGAAACAAATAACCTGAATAAGTAGTGAGATGGGCCATATCACAATAGACCCAACTGAAATTAAAAGAATCAAATCAGATTACTAAGAAAAATTGGACTCCAACAAATTTGAAAACCTAGAAGAAATGGGTGAATTCCTAGAAACACACTACCTACCCAAATTAACACAATCAGAAGTAGAACAACTAAATAGACTCGTAACAAAAAAAGAGATTGAAAAGGTAATCAAAAAACTCTCAACAAAAAAGAGCCGTGGCCCAGATGGCTTCACTGCAGAGTTCTACCAAACTTTCAAAGTAAAGTTAACACCACTATACTGAAGGTATTTCAAAGTATAGAAAAGGATGGAATAGTACCTAACTCATTCTATGAAGCCAGCATACCCTTGATACCAAAACCAGGTAAAGACACACACACAAAAAAAAAGAAAATTACAGACCTATATCCCTCATGAACAAAGATGCAAAAATCCTCAACAAAATTCTAGCCAACAGAATTCAACAACATATCAAAACAATAATCCACCATGACCAAGTGGGATTCATACCAGGTATGCAAGGTTGGTTCAATATTAGAAAAACAATTATTGTAATCCACCATATAAATAAACAAAAGACAAAAACCACATGATCTTATCAATTGATGCAGAAAAGGCATTTGTCAAAGTCCAACACCCATTCATGATAAAAACTCTCAGCAAAATAGGAATAGAAGGAAAATTCCTCAACATAATAAAGGGCATCTATACAAAGCAGGTTTTTCTGGGATACAAAGCCAACAGCCAACATCATCCTAAATGGAGAGAGCCTTAAAGTATTTCCCTTGAGAAGGGGAACCAGACAAGGATGCCCTTTATCACCACTCTTATTCAACATTGTGCTGGAAGTCCTAGCCAGAGCAATTAGGCTAGACAAAGAAATAAAGGGCATCTGGATTGGCAAGGAAGAAGTAAAATTACCTCTATTTGCAGACAACATGATCTTATACACAGAAAACCCTAAGGAATCCTAAAGAAAACTACTGAAACTAATAAAAGAGTTCAGCAGAGTATCAGGATACAAGATAAACATACGAAAATCACTTGGATTCCTCTACATCAACAAAAAGAACATTGAACAGGAAAGCACCAAATGGGCCTTTGTCAAATATCAGCTGCTCATATGTGGATGGATTTATATCTGAGTTCTCAATTCTGTTCCACTGGTCTATGTGTCTATTGTTGTACCAGGACCAGGCTGTTTTGAATACTGTGGCTGTATAATATGTTCTAAAATCAGGTAGAGTGAGTCCTCCCACTTTGTTCTTCTTTTTTAGAAAGTAGCCCATGAGAAGAAAATACTTAAGAATAAATCTTACCAAAGGTGCAAAAGACCTATACGAAGAAAAATAAAAGGTACTACCACAAGAAACCAAATGAGACCTACATAAGTAGAAAAACATACCTTGCTCATGGATAGGAAGACTTAACATTATAAAAATGTCTATTCTACCAAAAGCCATCTATATATACAATACACTTTCGATCCAAATTCCAACTAAATTTTTTAGTGTGGTGGAGAAACAAATCACCAACTTCATATGGAAGAGAAAAAAGCCCCACATAAGTAAATCGTCACCAAAAAAGAAGAACAAAGTGGGAGGACTCACTCTACCTGATTTTAGAACATATTATACAGCCACAGTAGTCAAAACAGCCTGGTCCTGGTACAACAGACACATAGACCAATGGAACAGAATTGAGAACTCAGATATAAATCCATCCACATATTAGCAGCTGATATTTGACAAAGGCCCAGTGTCAGTTAATTGGGGAAAAGATAGTCTTCTTAACAAATGGTGCTGGCATAACTGGATAGCCATCTGCAAAAAAAATGAAACAGGACCCATACCTCACACTATGCACAAAAACTAACTCCAAATGGATCAAAGATCTAAACATAAAGTCTAAAAATGATAAAGATCATGGAAGAAAAAATAGGGACAATGTTAGGAGCCCTAATACAAGGCATAAACAGAATATAAAATCTTACTAAAAATGACAAAGAGAAACCAGATAACTGGGAGCTCCTAAAAATCAAACACCTATGGTCATCTAAAGACTTCACCAAAAGAGTAAAAAGACCACCTACAGACTGGGAAAAAATTTCCAGCTAGGACATCTCCGACCAGCGCCTGATCTCTAAAACCTACGTCATTCCGCTGAAACTCAACCACAAAAAGACAAACAACCCAATTAAAAATTGGGCAAAGGATATGAACAGGCACTTCACTGAAGAAGACATTCAGGTGGCTAACAGATACATGAGGAAATGCTCTCGATCATTAGCGATTAGAGAAATGCAAATTAAAACTACAGTGGGATTCCATCTCACTCCAACATGGCTGGCATTAATCCAAAAAACACAAAATGATAAATGTTGGAGAGGTTATGGAGAGATTGGAACACTTACACACTGCTGGTGGGAATGTAAAATGGTACAACCACTTTGGAAATCGATCTGGCATTTCCTTAAAAAGCTAGAAATAGAACTACCATACGATCCAGAAATCCCACTCCTCGGAAT